>NC_033639.1:9329321-9464705 GCF_001540865.1 Ananas comosus
TATATATATATATATATATATATATAGGCTGGAGCTACTATACTCTTATGAGTATAGACTCTCTTATACTCATAAATTTTTAACTGTTGATTGATGGGATGCGTGGTTAGGATGATGGTGGTCCCCACTTAGAATTATAGTGGTTCTCTAGGGTTGAGTGGGTAATTTGTTGAATAGTATGATATAACGGGTGAAAATGATTAATGGAATAAATCTAACGACCGAAAACTTATGAGTATAACGGAGCCAAATACTCATAAAAATATAATAGCCGGACTCATATATATATATATATATATATATATATATATATAGCAACATAAGCAATTACAACCAACATAAAATAACAATCTCCCCTATAAAAAAATACTAATAAACAAATCATATCGTCGACCGTCCCTAAAACAAGTGGCAAAAGACTTGATCCTTAATACCCAAGGTCTCAAATTCAAATTCTACTTGATTCATATTTTTAGCTAAGTTTATTTCTAAATAAAATAAAAATAAACGAAACGCGTAGTATGCTACCCCTCTCTCTCTCTCTCTCTCTCTCAAAAAAAAAAAAAAAAAAAAAAAAAAAAAAAAAAAAAACCCCCCAAAAAAAAAAAAAAAAAAAANNCCCCCCCCCCCCCATGGAGTACTCCAACTCCAAAAAGCCCAACAAGATAACAGAGATAGTGAGGCTCCAGCAAATGCTGAAGAAGTGGAAGAAGCTCTCTGTTTCCCCAAGACCCAGCAGCAGCAGCAGCAGCAGCAGCAGCAGCAGCAGAGGCATCAAGTTCCTCAAAAGAACCCTCTCATTCACAGACACCATCAACACTGCTCCTGCTTCTGCTGCTGCAGCAGCAGCATCTGTGGATGTGCCCAAGGGTTATCTTGCTGTGTGCGTTGGGGAGGAGATGCAGAGGTACGTGATCCCAACAGAGTACCTGGGCCACAGGGCCTTTGAGGCGCTTCTCCGGGAAGCAGAAGAGGAGTTTGGGTTCCAGCAAGAAGGGGTGCTGAGGATCCCCTGCGAGGTGGGGGTGTTCGAGAGCATACTCACTGTGGTCGAGAAAACCAAGGATGGCTGTTGGTACTACTGCTCCTCTGAGTCTTCTGAGTTTGCTTACAACCACTTCTCTCCTGATAACCCACTGTGTAGGTAAAAGTAATAATAATAACTAATAAGAGAGAGAGAGAGAGAGAGAGAGAGAGAGAGAGGGGTTGGAGAGGGATGAGTAATGCATGCATGCATCTCCCCCCACCCAAGGTTTATGTGTTTCCATTAATGTTTTTCTTTTTCTTTCTTTTTTTCTAGTTCCAGAAATTTATTCTGTGGTGTAATGCATTTGCAGTTACTATCTTATTTTGATGTCTTATTATGTAATGTTATTTTTTATCTTTAATTTTGGAGAATAATATTGTCTACGCAAAAAGATTCAGAATATTTTTAGATGCAATGTATATATTCCAACAATATCAGTTATTGTTTTAATCAAGGATTTAAGTGTTGTGCCACGAAATCGTGCCGGAAATTTGTCGGTATGATACGGTACGATATATGTCGGACCGTGCCAATATATAATAGTATAAAATTTTTATTTTCTTAGCAACAAAATATTTTAACTGTTTATTATGTATTGAGAAAATTACTTACTAATTTAAAGAATAGAGAATTTTAAGCTGTGCAATCAACACGAATGTCATATCGTGCCGATATTTTGTTGGCACGATACGGCACGATAAAGACGGTCCGTACTGATGGGCACTTAAATTTTTAGTTTTAACGATATTAATTCTCTTATTTTTATGAGAATATTTTGTTAAACAAAATTTCGTTGTATTATTATATGACAACACTTATTTTGCCAAATAAAATGCGACATTTTAAGCTACAGGATCATAAATTACAAATGCAATAAACCATTGAAAGTTTTTTGAAGTCTTTTTTCCTCCTCTTTTCTTTCTTAATTTGCTTGGTGTTCTTTTGTGAAGAGGCAAGGTGTCCTCTTGTTTCATTTTGTTTCATTTTGTTGTTTTTTTTTATTATTATTTTGGGCGCTTATGAGCCCTTAAGAGCTGTATTATCTCAGCTTTGCATGGCACCTTTTGATCCAATAATGAGTTTATTTTAGAATTGGTGCGCATCTAAACTTTCGCATAGTTAATAAAAGACGATCTAAGATGACCAAACAAATATTACCGCATAAGTATATAAGCATTCTGTCTATGTGGCGAAGACCGGGCATGCAAAGTCATAATCGAGATTCGTAAATACTGTATCTATACGCTTTAAATAAAGTAGTTGCCTTATTTTTATCGATTCGAGTTTTTTAAAATTATACTTTGCGCCAACGACCAATAAGTGGTATCTGAGTAGATTACGGGTTTGATTTTCGCATGTTGCAATTTATATAAATGCTGGGGATATCGCGACAATCGAGCCCACGGGTTTCAATTGTTAGAAATAGATTAGTAATAGGCTCACAATAATATATTCACAAAAAAGGGCCTAAATTGCAAATTTGTGGCTCAAAACAATTTGGGCCGAACCCGAGTTCGTAGATTCAAACCCATAATGAATTATTGCTTCGATCCGGTCCACCACGTTGAATTAAAATTTTGCAATTTTAATAATATAAAATTTTAAAATTTAGCAGGATTTTTTTATTTATACATTAATGTAAGGAAAAGGCTTGTGTGTTATTTATGGGAAAAGTGCGAAAATAGTATAAAATTAAAGAATCAAACCACCTTTTTGGAAAATATTATGATTCAATGAACAACTAAGTGAGTCTAATTACGTTAATCCAATTAATCCCTTTTCTTTAATTTTATATGTCCAATTAAACATGGTCCGAGTCAATAGTCAACGGTCTTGATTAACCGGTTAATCTATTTGGGTTCGAGTCAAATGTGTACAAAATTTGAAATAAGTTCAATTCAATGGCCGAATTTTGCCTCGAAATTTCATCTTAATTTCACAACAAATGCTCCCAAATTTAAATTTTTTTAATTTAGAGGGACTTTTTTTTATTTCATTTGTGGTGGGACAATTAAAATTGCAACATACTAAAATGTATTGTGGATTACATGATAATGCCTCTCAAATTTTTTGCTAAATCAAATCCAACTTATTTAAGCCTTTTCTTTATTTTATTCTTGTGTTCAAAATATTTTTTTCCCTAATTTGTTGCTTGGAAAATTAAAGTATTTTAGACTGAAATTGATATGGGTCAAATGTTTCTGATGTATTTAGAGCCAATAATAATGGGTGTTAATTAATTATCTAATTAAGAGCAATTTTTTATACAAGGACTTGGTCTTTATGAGGGCTCATTTGATATTGAAGGTCCCCTAACACTACTGGTGGGGAAAAAAAAAAAAAAATGATACGGAAACGTAGAGATATACTTAGTTTATTTTTTGATGGGACTATAAAAATTATATCTTAATTGAACTAGTATGATCTACTATGTGTATTATTATTTATAGAAAACAAATCGAATTTTTTTAACAATCTCCTTCGCATATATAATTGAATCAGATAAATTATGTCAGGCGTATTATTATATAGAATTAAGCGGGCTCGGGATTTTGATATATATTGAAAAAAATTAGTGTGACATAATACAAATGGAGGAATGGTCATAACAAAGATATTATGTGCAATTACGTTTTGGATATGCTACATATTTAAATAGTTTTACACATTGGATGTGTTTAAATCTACTATATCCAAATATCGTTGTGTGTAAAGTAATAGAAATAATCAATAACCAAATAATAGCTTAACTATGCACACTTGAATCATAATTTACTTTTAATTATTTCCTGTCATACGTATTTGACTACATCCTTGTTATATACATCATAAATGAATAATGGACATATCATATGTTCAAATTTAGTAAGGAAAGATCAATTTAGTACAAAATTTAGCTATAATGGAATTTCCCTCTAATTTCCATACATTAGCTTAAAAATGCTAAAATCATATTTGGAAGTTGTATCACCTTGATCTATGATTTAATAAATTGGTAGTGATACCGATCGTCCCTAAAGTAAGTGGCAAAGGGCTTGGTGGTTGGTACCCGAGACCCAGGTTCGAATCCTAGTTGATTCACATTTCCAGCTAAGTTTATTTCTAAATGAAATAAACGAAATGGATAGCGTGCTACCTATCTCTCAAAAAATAAATAAATAAATAAATAAATTGGTAGTGATTCCAATTTCACTGTGGAAGTCTCCCTGCAAGAAATATTATGTGGAGAGACTCCCTACAGTGACACAGAGATCGCCACCGTCGATCAGTTCATCAACTCGAATCTTGAAACATAAAAATTATAATGATGCCTATCTCATCATGGAGGGTCTTGTAGATTAAGACAATGGTCAAGAATATGTGTTGCATTTTAATTGGCCAAACAGAATGCATCTACCAATAGTATCTTACTTAAGGTTGAATGAAAAAAAAATATTTTTTCAGCTAAGTGGAGTAAACTACAAATCCAAGTTGTTTCCTTGTGCTAATTAAATTTTTTGTGACTTGATTGACTTTCTAAGAACATGTGGCAACTTCTCCATCAATTTACTTTATGTCACTATATCACCCATTGACTTCTGTTTTGCTAAGGCATTGAAGATAATTTTGAAGTAATTATACAAGGAGTTTTGAGCACTTCAAGAGTTAGAATTAGGGTTTTATTTTGAGATGGCACAAGTTCTAGGAATTAGCATAAAGAGGAGATGGAAGTGTTAACTATTTTGCACTGTGGGACCTGATTGCAACAATCTAAATAGTATAAGCAAAATAATTACAGCAAATTAAAGTTCGAAGACCAAAATGCCATGCGCCTCATAGTTTGAAGACCAAAGTACAATTTAGCCTAAATATTTGACTATGCCCTTGTTACATGCACTATAAAAGAATAATGAATATATATATCACATGTCCTAATTCACGAAGGAAATATCAATTTAGCACTAAATTTAGCTAATATTTTAAGGGAATTTTCCTCTAATTTTCTTTCATAAGCTTAAAAATGCCAAAATCATATTTAGAAGCTATATCGCCTTGTTCTATGGCCTAACAAATCGGTAGTGATTCCAATCTCACAATAGGAACCTCTCTATAAGAAAGATTCTATAAAAAAAGGGTTACAACTGTCGATCAGTCCATCAACTTAAATCTTGAAGTATAAAAATAATGATGATATTTATATCACCGTAGAGAGTCTTCCTTGTATGTTAAGAGGTGGGTCAGCGGTGTATGTTGCATTTTAATTGGCGCAACAAAATTTGATCCTCAATAATACCTTAATACATGTGGAAATAAAAAAATATATATTCCAATTTAAGTGGAGTAAACTACAAATCCAAGTTGTTTCCTTGTGCTAACTAAATATTTTGTGATTTGGTTGACTTTCCAAGAACATGCAGGAACTTTTCCATCCATTTACTTTATTTCACTATAACCCCCATTGACTTCTCTTTTGCTAAGTCATTGGAGATAAATTTGGAGTATTTATACAAGGAGTTTTGAGCATCTTAAGAGTTAGAATTAGGGTTTCATTTTGAGATGGCACAAGTTCTAGCAATTAGCATGAAGAGGAGAGTGGAAGTAGTTCATGGGGAGCTCTTTAGTTTCTCCCTCCTTAATGTGCCCAAAAAGCTCAAAACATTGGTTGTGCACATCTCTTCTATTTTTTCTTACTTAATTGGTTTGTACTTTGTAGGATACAAATTAAGTTGTTTTTCTACTTTTGTGGTTCCAATTCTTAGTTGAGTTTTATGTACTTTGAATTCATATACTTAATTGAGGAACAATTCATGTATTTTTTTTTTCCTCCTTAGTGAGATAAAACTAGAAAAAAAGTGAAAGAAAAAAATATTGATATATTCTACTCATGTGAGCTACAATAAACAAAAAAAAGCTCTTCTTTTGCATTCAAAAATTGCTCTTTTCTAGTAATTATGGGTTATATATTAACTGCTTTATCTTTTTAAGGATGCCATGAATTTGTCGCCTTTTGCCGAAACCTTGCTTGATTATGGCTTGAGCGAAGAGATCGAAGTTAACATGCACTCAGATCAGGTTCCTGATATCAAGAGTATGTTATTGCCCTCTTCTTTTTTCAATTTTAATGCATATTGTGAAGGGAAAAAAAGACTTTTTTTTTAAAAAAAAAACCTTAGTATATGTTCCCTCTTTTTGTAAGCATATTGAAAGTTAACTGTACCATACATATCATATGTTAGGTAGTTAATTGTGACCTCTCCATGCAAAAATGTGTAAAAACAAACTTAATCTTATATTCCCACTTTTTCTTTCTTTTTTTAATAAAAATGTATATAATCTTCACGGCAGCACCACAAGAAGCTTAGTTTGGAGAATTAAATTGTACACTAAGTGATTTAGATTCAATTGAAAAACTGAATTCAAACATAGCTAACTATTTTGGCACTTTTGCGCTTATTTTTCGACCTAATAGTAGTCGAGGAAGAGGAGATCGACGAAGCAGAAAATATGCACTATTTCGAGGTCCCCTACTTTATGGCAGAAGAAGCAGAAGCTGCAGAAATGGAAATGGAAGACGAGCGCGAGGAATTCGAGGAACACAACAATACACTTCAGGCTCCTATATTTTGGACAGGTCATAAAGAAGAAGCATCTTTTCTTTTCTTTTGAATTCACTAACTAACCATGCTAAAGTTTTGATGATTTTATTGTGGTAAATTTGAGCAGGTTTTTTCTGAGGGAGGAGAAACTTGTTTGATTGGGAGGGAAGGGAAATGAAATGCCTATTACATGGAAAGGGAGATGAAAAACTTAAGTAGGATTTTGTGTTTAATATAGCCTGAAAATAATGTGTGTGATTTTTGTTGCAAAATTTGTTCAATTAAGTAGTTTTAGTATGCACTATTTCAGTGTCAGTACTAAGATTGTAAGAAGCATCTCTAATATTAGATTCAGTGTTTGTAACACATGCTAGTAATGAAATTTTACTTTCTAATATTGTTTTCAGAACTAGTATAATTTTATTTCTGTTTCAATTAACTAGTACTTGAGAATAGTCATAATATATATTCAGCTTTTTCAAAGAAATTCATGGCCAACTAATTATTTCCTGGATAAATATTGACAAAAAAAAGGGAGATGCCATATTCCATGTATTTAATGTTTTATACATCCTATTTTTCGCACCGAAATGAGACTCAATATTAAACTCATCATATATTGGAGGAGAGTATCTTTATACTGCCTAAGATTATGACAACACCAACACAAAAAATTTAAAAAAAAGGACAAAAGCACTTGTATATAACTGGCGAAGGGGATTTCCGGTACCGAGAAGCTGCTCAAAGGTTTTAAGAACAACAAATAAATGGCTTCCTCCTTTACATGATCAAACCTCTGAAAAACCTTCAGTATAACTATCATTGTGTACAGCGCGAAAATGAGTTCCTTTGTTACGAGACTGAGTCGTCATGCTCCGAAAATGAAGGGGGAAAACTGCGTCGAACTCTCAACTAGTATTCTTCCCTAAGCATATTTGTGAAGTTAGAACTTAATCCCCTCTCTAATGAGAACTTTGGCTATTGGAATTATCACCGATTAGACGAATGCGTCATAGCGGCATCAATCTCCTGAAACGAACTTCTTTTCTGCGTAATATCTTTCTTCGCTTGCATTCTTCTTCAAGTTCCGTTTCTGCATAGATTATAGTATAAGAATATAGGTCAATATAAGTAACATGGAAAATTATGCGTACCAAAATAACAGAGTAATGGGCGCAGCACCTCGTAAGTTTCGTAGTTGTCGATAATTCTTCTCGCTACTGACATCGAAGTTGTGTTTCTCGGGCTCTCAATCGTTCGGAAAATTCCCATACTCTTGGGCGTGGCATAAGGGTCGATATCACTCTGAGACAGAGAAACACTGTTATTTTGATAAAACATGGAGAAACGCAAGCGATTTCTGAGAAAGATAAAAAAAGTCTCGAGCCCTTGCTATTACCAACAGACTAGAGAAGCAAGAGGCTTACTTTAGAATTGCACTCCACGACTGTCCCGTGCACAACCAGCGATATGTTGAACGTAGCAATCTGCCCATTTTTATTTCAGAAAAGGAAAATCACAAATGATTTTACAAGTTCCAAGTAATTATAATCTTCATAAATTTGTGAATTTTCAGGTGTAAAAGAACTAAGCAATAAAGAATGATTAAATAGAAGAGAGAGTATCAATTATGCGGCATTAACAGATACTGACCATGTCTCTTGAAACTTCCCAAGGAGCGCCAATTATGACCTCGTCAACATATCGGCACGCAAGTACACTGAGGCTGCGCTCATGGAGATGCATAATAGGATGACACCCTCTCCTTTGACTGTGTAAAATAATAATATACTAAGATATGAATACCAATTTGATAAGTAACATCTTTGAGGGATATATAAGATTAAATAGGTAAGAGAAAGTACCTGATAGTTTGGTCGTTATGAACACCTACAAGTAGGAAGTCTCCAAGTTGTCTAGCACTTCTTAGGATCTGCATATGTGGAAATAAGATACTGAGCCACGAAATAAGGAAAGAAAAGTTGGCACGTAATTAACGACAGCGTAATCTAATCAGAAGTGTTGGAAACATGATCTGAGCTGAGGTAATAGCTGTCACACACAGCGCCTACTGCAAATGAAAACTCAGCAAAGTGCACATGTACATAGAATATTCCATCTTTTTTTTTCTAAGATTATCGAGAACGAGAATTATATTCATCAACTGCTTCAAGGCCATACAATTGAGAGAAGAAAAAGAAATGAAACCACTAGAAGCAGAATAAAAGAAGCGAATCAGTTATTAGCCGAGGTAGTAGCTGCAAACAAGGATCAAAATGACAACTCAGTGTATATACCTCAACATGACCGGCATGGAAAAGGTCAAAAGCACCATCGATGTACACCACACGAGCACCTGGTAAAGGCCCCTGCAGCATGCAATAAAAGAGGTGTTCATTGAAGTATCATACAAAGTTTACAATAGTGCTAGGCCTTGAGGCGGTGGTAGTTCTTATACTTGAAGCGAAAGCATATACACTTTTATTGGAGTTCAACATAAAAGTCATCAATTGAATCATGAAGGGTCATACCTTCCCATTTGAAAATTGCACGATACGGCGAGATGTAGGAAGAAAATGAGATAATTGAGATTTTGGAGAATCATTAGCTTCAGCTAGAGTCTTCTCGTCAGCATCGCCTTGTTCGCAGCCAGAAGAATTTCTACTGGTCCTATCGCCGTCCATATGCTTCAATGAAGATAATATTCTGGCTAGATAAAACAACATTACCCTATAAGACATAATATGCAAACAAAAATTAAAGAATCAACTTAGACATTGCTTCCAAAGGTCTCAGTAGCATAGTCCCTCCAATGTATTAGGAGTCTCCAATTTGGTTCCTCAACATTTCAGTTGTTCTTTTGCAATCTTACACTTCCTATTGAATTTCTGTGTTGAATTATTGGATGGAAATGTTCATGTGATCACCACATCGAATCATGTGGATATTCTCATCCAAGGTTGATCGAGGACCCTTGGAGCAATTTACTCGAGTTTATAGCTCAAGAAAACCACCGCCAAAAGAACAATACAAATCATTAATATTCGCGATTGCTAATTTTCAATGTGACAGGGCCATAGTAGCCTACCAACTATATTGGTGCTCGAGACACCTTCGGTGCGCTTGATTTGCTTGTAACGCCCCACCTTCTTCGCCAGACCATATGCATCGGTTCCGTCAGGTAATAGGCACGGATCGTCACCGTGTATGATATAGTCGATATTGTACTTATTGAAGAGCGTGTTCATGAACTCTTCTGTGATTTCGTACGGAGCGTTCGTAATAACCTCGTCCACCCACTTAAGCCCGCTAACAAGGATCAACCTAGCAATAGCTTCACATTAGATTTATAAAGTACACAAAATTCATTGCTTTGATCTTTGCTTGGAGTATGAATTACACACTCAAACTGATTAAATTGGAACAATAAGACAACTAAATTGATTAGACCGTAAAGGTGCTTTTCGAATTCCTTTACAGCGAAGTTATGTGGAAACATTTTAACTAAATATTTGATCTTTTACTTAAAAATACCTCTCCTCCATGGATAGAACAGGAGGACCCTTATTCGCTACGATCTCCTCGTCGCTGACGACGCCAACCACCAATACATCGCCCAACGACTTTGCCTGCCGCAACGCATTCGCGTGGCCGTAATGCATGAGATCGAAGCACCCGTCCATGTACACCCTCACCGGCCTCTTCCCGCGCTTCTTCTTGTGCAAAATCCCCAAATCCGGCCAATAGAACGGCTGGAACGGAATCGGGATCCCGCTGAAATAGCTTGTGGATAAGCCGAGAACGGCGGCGAGGATCATAATACCTCCAAGGCCGAACAATTGGGGAGAGTTTACTCCCTCCCAAATCCAATTGTTGGTCTCAAACTCCATAGAAATCATTGTATTTAATAAGGGAACAAGGTTTCGATACTCGAATCTGCAAAAACCCAATACATGATTCACAAATTAAACCTCCAAAAGATAAGGAAAACCTTGAGATTTGAACATGGGTAACAGAAAAATTAATCACAAAACCACTATTGTATACTTTAGTGAGCAGTTTTAATGAAAAAAAAAAAAAAACATAGGGGAAATGTCATCAAAATGGCATTTTTGTTGAACTAAACTATTAAAAAAAAAAAGTGCATTTAAAGTTTATAAGAACTTAATACAACCAAAATCAGAGCCCATTTCCACACCAAAAGCTAGATCTTGGAATTTTACAACAAAATTAAGCATTTGGGTATCCCAATCCACTAAAATATGAGACGAAACATGCCATGCGAATCATAATTTAAGCAAAAAATAAGGCAATAATTAGGAAATAATCATATTACGAACCATTCATAACAAAACGAAATAGGGAATGATAGGAAAAAGAAAAAAAAAACAAAAAAAAGAAAAACAAAATTTGAGGAAATGAGAGATGGGGTGTTCGCAACGTACCGAGAGTAGATCGAGATCTCGGATCAAAATGTGTTTTTGGGTTTGTTTTAATAGCGAGATCTCTCTCTCTCTCTCTCTCTCTTCTATTTCCCTCGATTCTCTCTCTTCGCTTCGTCACAAAGGAAGCGTGGGATCGCCTCCGCCCCTGCGGTCTACTCTGTGGGCCCCACCAAGGAAGAGAAACGCGACCGTCGTGGTATCGTGGAAGGTGGGGCCCTCCGTGTGGACCGTTGAGGAACTATTGCGTGGCCCGGGTCCTGTAGACCGGATTTAGCCACCTTTAACGTCCACACCCTGAAAAAAAACCATTATTTTAGGTCCGCATTGGTTGTGGGCTTGTGGATAGGTTTTTAATTATTACTATTATTATTATTATTATTGACCTGCTTGCAGTCTGATCAAATCGAATATTAATAAATATTTCTTCAAAACATGGGCGATGAAAAATTATATAAATAATTTATCCTATATTCTCATATACAATAAAAATATATATATAAAAAAAGACAACAGTTACTTATGTTATATAATATTTAGAGAATTTATAGTTTTCATGTTTAAAATTACTAATTTTTCCTTTCTTCTACGTGATTTTTTTAACACGGTAAAATCTCGTTATTACATTCAATGCTTGCGCATTATCCCACGTCAATTATTTTGAAAATATAAAATACATCTACAGGGTCTATAGACCATGGTTCACACAATAATTTCGTCGGTCGACGTTTTGGTGGACAACACGACATCCCACGTCCTCGGGTTGAATGCATCCGAGCCGTCGGATGACGATCGGACGGCCCGTAGGACAGGGTGAACAAAGAGCTCACCTTATATTCTGGAGATCTCCTGCTTCTAGAAGTACACGTGGCTCGTCTGGGTTGGGAGATTTGCGAATAAATATAGGTAGGGATCGCATTCCGAGGTTGGGTCACACATTGAGGACACCTCATTTCTCCCACAAGCCATGTGTGGTGTGGGAGAAAAAAACATGTGAAACCGCACGCTTATTTATGCTCTCTCAAATCTCAATTATAATGATCACGAACAATTGAACATTTGTATCAATTAATATTAAAATCAATACAATTAATAACATATATATCTTGTTTTGAAAGAGATATTAACTGATTTTTTTTTTTCTATCAAATCTAGGTAAAGATAAATCATTCCAACACAAAAATAGCAACACACACCGTGCAATAATTAACGTACAAAATTGAGTCACTACTATATTAGAGTACCCTGCACTATAAGCCCTTCATTCGGGGTTTTGCGAGGGCTTTAACCACAACCACCAACCAACTAGAGGCCACGTAACATATCGGTAATCAAAAGATACATCAATGAAGGAAGAGATCTTCGAAAAGTTGGTTTTTACGACCCGATAAAGAATCAAACTTGTTCCTACTATTCTACCGATATGTAACTCACACACACAAGATCAACATCTCATTTTCGCGACCTGATATTTTAGGGTTTAGAACTTCTTTCACCTTTTCAGGCCATTGGAAACTTTGTACACTTTCCATCATCTACGGTGCGCACAGCACCGCCATAGGATGCCCCACAGGAAAAGGCATTTCAACTAAACATACATTACATACATTTTCCTTCACTCTTATGGCACGCATGGCACCGCCATAAGATGCCCCACAGGAAATGGCATTTCAACTAAACATGCATTGCATCAAAAAAGAAACCACATACACTTCATCACCTGTTACAAGTATCACTGCATATCATCATCAAATAAAAGGCTTTTGTTCCACAAATTTCACAAGCAGCGGAAAAGAAACAGTGTGTGTTCGACGAAAGATAAAGTTTGCTGCTCTTATGAGCTCATTGGCTCAGGACTGCTTGAAGAAAGTAAATCGAGCAACGAGTTGTGCGGCTCGAGCTCTTCGTGCCAAAGCGGCAATGAATCGCCCGTGTAGCAGTTCCTCGTAATGCCAGATTCGTTAATCTGCACAAAATTAATAAAAAAATTATAAGCACTTGGAGAAATAATACGGAGTAAATTAGAATGATTTCTTGACCCTGAACAAAATCATTAGGCATGAGATGCAGATGCTCTATATTGCAAACTATGGCACTAAATGATTTATAATTGTATTGGAGGTACTTGTTCCAGAGATTTTTCATTGGAAATAAAAGCGCAATGGATACAAAAATAAATAAGGCACTCACAATAACTGTACGGACAACACCTCCGCTAGCGCCATCGCGAGCTATGGCAAGAGAGACTGCTTTCACCACTAACTCCTGCACAATGATCAACCCAAAAGGCAACAGTTAGTAAAATTCCCAGCTGAAAAATGCATACTATTTAAACCTTTTTCCTAAAACATTTGGCTCAAGGCAATCTAATCTCAGAAAAGCATGCAGACTTTATGACAGTCTTGTTTCTTAATATTAATAATAATCTCCATAGTGGCATGAGAAGTTCTCTTGTGGTTTTATTTTATTTTGTTTAATCCTCCGTAGAGCCTCTTCCCTCCACAAAATTTGACCAAAAAAAGCTGGACCAGTAGCATCTATAGTTTACCTTCAAAACTCAATTAGACTAAACTACTAAAGGTTGTTTTGTACTTTTGTTCAATAATATGTTTAATGAGGATGAAAATAATAGTTTTATAGATGTATGTTAGTCAAAGAATCGTCATGACCGTGTTCTAAGGAATCAGAGTAATTCGGAGAAATAAAATTAATCATCCTCTGAAAAGATGAACAACAATAATACTGTGCCAGAATATAAACATCAAAAGTCTCATCGTAGTAGCTTACTTATGAGGAACTACATCCAGGTTAAGTAATCTAGAATTATGTGTCATATGACACTCGTCAAAAGAAAAAAGTAAAGAAAGCTAGAGAGCTATGATGATGTACCTCAGCTTCATCTTTGCTCATCCCTTCCTTCCATGCTTGATCAAAGAAACCATACAAGTAGCTGGAACCAGATCCTGTGAATTACAATATGAACAAGAAGTTCACAGTTCAAACCAGACAAATGATCTCAATTAACACACGGAGCCAAAAAATAAAAGATAAAATCACCATTAGATTGCATATAAAAGAGTTCCTTTGTTTAAAAATCATTCTTAAACTGAATTGCACTCTTCCAATCATCATATTTAAAGAGAACTAATACGGATATCAGCAAATAACAAGTGTATACTATAAAAGCGGGGAAAAAGTGCCATATCATGCACCTCCAATGGCAAAAGGCTGCCTCACAATTGTTCCACCAAGGGGCACAGAGTATATTTGACCTCCTTCATACTTGTCCCATCCACCAACAATCAGGCCAGTTTCGAGCATATTCTGAAAAGTTCATAATAAAAATTTACACAGCATCAAGTAGAAAAAGGAACATACTCACAACAGTGGAAAAGACACCAAGGGTAAGTGAGTTGTTTTACACTCATTCTACGCATTATCTGTACAAGATATTAGGTCCTAGTAATGAAACAAGGAACATTAAGTCAAGAAAAACAGGATAAGGATGAGATGGTCCCTTCATATAATATTCAACAAAATTAGGCTTTCTAATGCAACATACAATTTATATCCTATTGCTTGCTTTTGTCATTGGCTATCTTTTTATTGGTTTCTGACTAGTGACTTGAGGAATGCCCGGTGGAGTTGTTGTACACTCAATTTGTAAGTTAATTATTAAATTGTTCAATTGACAGCATAAGTTCTGGAAGTCTGTCTAACTAGTTTTGCCAAGACATATAAAGGGGTTTCTGTGACTAAGGACCATTTGGTTCCCTTGATAATAACACTTTGGACAGGCCAATAGTCAAATACAAATTTGGCTTTAATTTCAAGATGGAGTTCATTTAGTACCAGGAAAAATGGCAAGCACACTTTAAGAATTTCAAATTCACAAACCAAGATACTAAATGTCAGAAAGAATTGAAAAAAAAAAAATATTACCTTGTTTTGGTAAGATAGCAACCTAATTAAGTTGGCTGCAACTTTGACAGTGGCAGGTTGTCCTAGTTGAATTCTGCAAAATCAATTATAGCAGATGACATGGTAAGAAATAAGTAAGAATCAAGACTCCAACTATTACATATCATACAATTTTACATCAGAACACATCGATCCCATGAATCAAAATAAGTAATATCCGAAATACAAGAAAGAGGCAGATTAGCAACGATCTTGTAATTGTGGCGACTTCCAACTTTTAAATATTCTGCAGTCAACCCTGGCCTAGTCATGGTGATGATCCGGAATTATTAGAACTTGATTCTACCCACACAAAAAAAAAAAAAAAGAATACAAATATAACAATTGGACATAAGATCAACTCATAAACACTCAAATAGACTCAAAACTCTCCAAATATGAAAATTTTTCCCATCAAATCATCAAGATAAAATTGCATACACCAATCGCCCAACAGACGGCACCTTTACAAAAGAAAATTGTATTGCACACAACTTATATGCAACTATCGCACATTCTAGACAATGGCATTCAGCTTTAAACACAAAGTTCCATGAGCAAGAATACTGTACTATAATAAGAGGCATAAGTTGCCTCTTTCAGCAAAAAAAGCTTCAATTACTATACATTGCTAAAGCCCATCATCAGTTAAATAATCAAATTTCATGCACGATGCATACCGATGTATTCAGTATTCACCAGAGCTCAGACAAGAAGAAAAGAAACACAAAAGATTCCTCAAATTGGAAAGCAAAATGAGAAAATTGGCTTACGTATGTTGGTTAAGGAAGTAACGAACGTAATCCGAAACAACTTGGGAATCAGCAGCCTGTTACGAAATCAAAACTTATTAATACAAAGGTGCTGCAAACTAAAGTCATCTCGAACCAAAGAAATTCACCAACTCAGTGTGAACTACAAAGATAGCCTACAGGCGCACTATTCTACTTATCCCACTGTTACAGTGTATGATGGTCCTTTATGAGCCTTCAAAACTCACAGAAGGCCCACCTAAATTCCACCAATTTGTTCTCTGTCCATATTTACAGCGAACACACAACTCATGCGGCCCACCAAGAATTAGGACATTATACTTCAAAACTAGTAAAACACACGACAAAATGCTTTACAACCCACTAAAACACCTCCAAAAGAGCTTTCCCCACAGCTGCTAGAGTGAATTCCATAACTTTTTTACGTTAACAACAAAATCTCAAACTTAAAAGCAAGTCAAAACTTAAATCTTGCTGCTATGAAAACAAACAGTTCTGAACTAAGATATCAACAGATTTAGAAGAATACATGTACTAGTCATTTTGAGCCGGGATTTTCAACTCAACTAATAAAACTAATCCACCTAATAACATAATCACAGAGAGTAATTACCGATCCAGAGCGGCAAACGTAGACATTATCAGTGAGCTGCGTGATCTTATCCGAAGCCCTATTAGCGACATACATCCCTACACAAAAACCACCGAACAAATCGATTACAGCAACGAAATAGCATCAAATGAGAGGGATCTCACAGTATTATCTAGGGATCTGATCTTAGATCTAGATGAAGATGATGAAGATGGTGATGATAATAGAGAGAGAGAGAGAGAGAGAGAGAGAGAGAGAGAGGGACCTGTGCTGGTTCGGGAGTCGGCCCCGAGGACGACGCCGCCATTGTAGGTGACGCCAATGATGGTGGTGCCCGTGGAGATGGGTGCTTTCAGATCGGGATCCATGGCGACGAGGGTTTGGGAGTGGAGCGGGGAGAGAGAGAGAGAGGAAGAAGAACCCTAGAGAGAGGAAATGTCGTGGTTTTTTTATATAATTTTTTTGTCACTTTTGGTTGGGGACTTTATATAGTGTCGAGATTTGTCGACCCCTTTCGCAAGCAAGTAGCTTTGGTTGGGTCCGGCCCATAAAAGCCCAATTCAACCCAATAACCTTATGGGCCTAAATATAATAAAAAAATAAAGGAGTGCGGATATACATAAATATATATATTTATAGAGAGAGAGAGAGAGAGAGAGTGTTGACCTCAAGCACTTTTAAAAGCAAAGGACTATTTGTGCTTATAATTTTTTAGCCAAAGGATCGCCTCAAGATCCGTGTGGCAGTTTTAACGATGTGTCCCGTTAAGTTTTTTTTACTAATATTGTACGGATTTTGAGGCGATCAAACGGTTAAAAAATTACAAATATAGATATTCTTGTGCTTTTAAAAATGCATAAGCTCAATATATATATATAGGCTACTATACTTTCGAAAGTAGGAAGGCATCTATGTTTTAAAATTAATTTCAATAATGGAGAAATCCAATGCGGTGATCAGCTTCATTAAATATGATTAATAGTGTTGGAACTATCAACAAACCAAATTTCATAATTTTTTGACTCCGTTTGCCTAGTAACGGATAACCTAAAAATGAATATTTGAAAATAAAAGTCTTATAAATAATAATAATAAATAAATAAATTTTAAATCAGAAATATTTTGCTTTTAATGATAAGTAGAATGTTCTATTAAAATTTTACCTAATTTAAATTATTCTACACCATTAAACATATAGACGTACCACTTTGATCATTAAAATAGTAAATTTTACCTAATATATAACTCATGAGTCTACTCCAAAATAGCCTATTTCTAAACATTTCTATCATTTATACATATTTGAATCAAGTATGGTAAAAAGGAAAAACGAGTAACATCAACGGATATCTATTGATTTCGAGCACCAAAGCTAATCTTAGAGTCCATTTTAGCTAGACTTGTCCAGTGAGTTGCAGATGCCTATTCGATGTGGGCTAAGTAATATGAAAGAACATAGCCTTTCTGAATTGGTTGCGTGCTGGTGGATCATTGGGAAGGCCAGGAATGACCTGATTTATCGAAACATCCAACTAGATGCTCTATTGGCTGTGCACGGGTTGGAGGAGCTGCTGAAATCCCGGGATCTACTCGTCCAAACAGTTAGAAGCCCTACCACCACGTGATTTTTTTTTTTTTTTGTTACTCGACTGCCACGTCTTTTTCTTGAGACTCTGGTTGCCTCACCCCTGTAGTCTAATTCATCCTTTCAATAAATGAAGCAGATAGCGTGCTACCTATTCTATAAAAAAAAACAAATATAACTTGACACTTCTAATTTGACTATAGAAAAATTGGTGAGCGAATTTATCAGATAAAAAGTACTATATAAATAAATAGTTTCAATACTTTCATTTATATGTATCGTACAAATTTGATGAGTCATACCGCGTGGAGTAACAAAAAAAAAAAAAATTAAACTCAATCTCTTCAAACAAAAAAAAATTTAGCACTAACTCCAATAGCATGTTTTCGAGTCTAATATTTTTTTTACATCAAACAATTTTTTTCTTTTTTTTTTTTTCCCTGTGTGTACGTGAAAGACGCGTAGTACTCTCTAAAACAAGTCCCCAAAAGAATCGAATGGTGGGATGTCCAACATAGATATTAAGTAATTTAAATTCCTAGAATTATTTAATTTAATCTCATGTCTCCATTTTTTTTTCGTCCAGATATTAAAAAAAAAAAAATTTGAATATAAATATTAAGAACATAAAAAGAAAAATCAAAAAATGGGCCACAACCGACGATCGAANGGATCTGCCAAAGCTTTGGCCTGGTCATGTCCTAAATAATTTGGACCAAATTTTTTAAATTTTTTGATAATTGGGAGCTTGATTCCTACAGAAAGTTTTCCACCGAGGACTCCCCTAACACGCTACCTACACAGGAGCCTAACTACTGGGATTCGACAAGTTTACTCTTGGGCATATTTAGTTCATACTTGGGATAGAAATGATGAATAAAATTAGATTATTTAGTTCATTATTGTAACAGAAACCATAATGGACATCTTAGAATTTTAGAAAATATTTTGGTTAAGAGAGGGGAGAATGCCGAAGGAAGAGAAGAGAGGGTGTTTATAAGAGAGGGCCTTTAGTTGTTTTCTTTGGAATGCGTCAATCTGGAATTCAAAACCAGATTAGATCATTTTCATTCCAGAGTAGATTGAAAATCAGAATCCGATTCATGTAAAACAAACAACAACTATCAAAATCAATGAATCTCATTTTGGATTCTAGAGCTTAAAATAAGTGAACTAAATAAGCCTTTGAAATTGAATGTTATATTTTGAAACATATAATAAACACTTTGGTTATTAAATCAATTTAATCTTGGGCTGATCTAAGCCTACATTAAGATGGGCTTTGATTTGGATTTACATAGCTAAAAATCATATCCTGGTTAAATTGGATCTTCTACATTGATTCCTCCTCTAAGTTATGTTGCTATTAAAAGGGATCAAATATTTGATTTTAAATTACACGAAACCTGCAATTCTCTCTAAAACTCTCATGATCCAAAATCACAACAAGTTACAGTGAAATGCATGGAAGATCTTAAATACTTTGCAATTCAATGCGGCAACGAGAAAACAATGGCTCTTTCATGACAAGTTGCATAATCCGTGAATTACATTACATCAGCCTCTCGTACACACTCGCAGGTTAGATATCTCGAAAATAAGCTAAACAAATGTGAGAATAAATCATCATCAAGGAACGCCTAAAAGGCACTCCCAAGGATGATACTATGAATCAAAATCAATGTTGATCAAATTAGGGGAAATGTATCATCAGCAGAGTGAATATAGATTGATATTCCTGATCTTCATTAGTCGGCAGCAACTGCAGTTTCTTGAAGAGGTAAAAGATGAGCGAAGGGCTTCGATGGGGAGCTCGGAGGAATAAGATTCGCGCCCGGCTTTTCCTCCAGACTCTCGAGAACCTTCCTCACCTCCTCTGCGAGCTCCGTCACGTAATCATCTTCGTGGCCTGCATGCATTGTATTCAAATAAGTATGGTTGTGGTCACAAGAGCAGATATGATGGTAGCTTCTTTCTTAACCAATCTTCGTCATAGTCTAATCTTTTTCAAAATTAAACAAACTAATTTTGGATCAACTATATGAGTTGAGAAATTGCAAAAAATGTAGCGAAAGCTCCAATGTACGCATGGTTAGGTACCTATATTGCGCAATGCCTTTTCTAACAGAAATAGATAGTCCCGATTGTTTCCGCAAGGGCCTTTTGCAGTAGCAATTTGCCTGAAATACAGAAGATGAGTTGAGTTAGGCGAATGAAAAAGGCATTGAAAAAAAAATAATGATTAAAATTTGTGAGAAGAAAAGGGAATACATTGCCATATCCTCCAAAGAAGCAGGACCAAGATAGTACTTATTGGATTCTTTATCAGGTGTGGATGTGAACCTATAAAAGTGATCAACATTTTGTTAGTCGCAAAACAAATATATGAATGTACAAGTTCCGTATAAGAATAAACATTTGTTCTGGTGTAAGTTAGAGGTCTTACACTAGAACTCCTGTAACAGCTGGTTCAAGAGTATCTCCTTCCTGAATAAAGCAAGCCATAGAAGCGAATAAGGAGAAATGGATAAGCATCAAAATGTGGTATAATCTTAAGTAAAACCTGAAAGAAAGCTACAAGAAATCGGGAACCGACAAACCTTGTAGAAGTTCACAATTGTTTTCTGATCGTATTCGCACTCTCTTCTCTCCAAATACTGCAAAAGCGACAGAGAATTAATTCTCAATGGTCATAAATTTGCTTCTTCTGCGAGTGAAATTCCATCATTCGCGAGATAGTTAAATACCTGCATTGCTGCTTTCTCTCTTTCCTCGTTACCTCGAACGCAATATGCAGCACCCCACTGAAAAAACAAGTAACTTTTAATAAAGATTCTTGCAAACAAAAGGGAAAAGCTAATAAACACCCATATTTCACAAATGTATTATTACTTCCATGGTGGTTCGGTTGATGAAGTTCAATTTACAATTCAAGTCGATTACGCTTATACTTCAGTGAATATAAAAATTATATAAATTTGTTCAAAAACAAATTTAGACACTCCTCTTTCTATAAGTAGGATAAAACCCTGTTTGCTACAAAAAGAAAAAACACTCTTTTTAGAGTGGATTTTACTTATTTATGTGAGACATAAACACAAACAGCTTGTATGCACTCTCTACAGTAAACAGTAAAGGTAAAATTTTGCTTACACAAACTGTTCCATCCTTAGCCTCCACCGTGCAGGTCCGAGCCGGGTTCTCCGGTGTCCCACGGTGATCAATGCAAGCTGAAAAACAAAAGGAAAAAAAGGAAAAGTATGTTATCATCTGCATGCTATAAATCATTATAAGCGCACAAAATCAACATAAAATTTCTTTACAAGAAACACCCTACCGAGATCGAAAACACGTCGATAGCCCTTGATGAACCCCACTATCCTCTCGTCAAAGTCAAACCCTGGATTCCATATCAATGACCCATACGAAAAAACCCAAAGCACCATCCTGGTCCTTTTTTTTCCCCTGCATTTAAAAATATAGAGTCCAAATTACATTGTTAGAATCATCAAAACCATGCCATTATTTTTTCTGATTGATAAAATTTCCCTTCCGAAAGCGAATAAATCCATGATAAAATCCAAGAATTAGAATCCAAATTACACTCCTAGATTCATCAAAATCATGCCTTGATTTCTTTTTAATTACTAAAACTTCAATCTCATCCCCAGGAGTATAAATCGATGATAAAATTTAAAATTTATACAGAGCTTACAATCATAATGAGCTAAAAAATCGAATGAATATAACACTTTCGCTCAAAGCTCGGGGATTAACACTAAAAAATATGAACGGCAAAAAAAAAAATCAAATTTAATTCGGCGATCACCGATCTGCAGAAACAGGCCAAAAAATCCTCGAATGGGAAGTTGAAATCGCGAAAAATGAAGACAATTTAGGGAAAAAAAAAACAACAGGGAAAAATTGAGGGGAAAAAAAATTTGGGGGGGAAATGGAGTCGCCGAAACCCTAATCCACGAATTTGGGTTGGGGGGGAGGGGTTTTGGATTAGAAATTTGAAGGGCTCGGACTCGGAGTCGTCGTGGGGGGGGAACGACTCTGATAGGGTTTATATAGCGGGAGGAAGGGGACGGGTACAACGCCATACGCGTGAGATTTTTGCCTCGAGGTTCAATGAACCTGGACGGGATCCCGCCGCACCGTTGCGTACAGGGGTTGGTGCGTTTTAATTAGGCAAAACTTCAAATACCCTCCTTTGGTTTCTCACGTTCTTACTTTAGTATTCTTTAGTTTAAAATATATCAAATTAGTACCATGTGGTTTCGTACTTTCTCACTTTAGTACCATGTGGTTTAAAGTGTATCAAGTTAGTATTCTATGATTTTATTTTTGTATCAAGTTAGTACCATATGGTTTTATTTTTTTCTTTTTATTATCCATTTCAAGGCATTTTTATCGCTAAATCAGTGACAAAGTTAAAACTAAAGGATGAATATTCGATAAACTTAGCTAGTATATCTGAAGTTTTTTTATATATAATTTAACAAAATATTAAACCACATAGTACTAAAGTGAGAAAGTGTGAAACCATAGGGTACCAACTTGATACACTTTAAACCATAGGGTATTAAAGTGAGAAAGTGCGAAACCACAGGATACTAACTTGATATATTTTAAACCGTAGGGTACTGAAGCGAGAAAGTGTGAAACCAGGGAGGTATTTGAAATTTTTCCTTTTAATTAATAGGAATTTTTATTTATTTTGTTTTTCTAGAAAACACGAAAATTTGGACAAAGTAAAATAAGGACGCCTCGATTGTAACGCCCAAGTGCACCTTCCCCCTCCGCGTAGTTATTGCGATTTTAATTAGGATTAGGTTCAATTACTACACAATTATCGATACAATAAATCTGGTCAAATAATGTAAAAATTTTAAAAATATTTTCTAAAATTAATTTGCAAAATTGATAGTATTAAATGATTTTTTTTTTGATTTATTGAATTTGGATAAATTTAATTATGAAAATAGTGGTCTGAATTATACTACTATACTATCGATAATACCAAACGTTTGGTGCCATCGAGTTTTCGACCGTTGGATGATAAAATGTGCGGGGGTTGAGTGAGTGGATGGTTGGTTGAATAGTATAATTTAATAAATGAAAATGACCAAAAAAGTAAATTTAACGAGAGAAAACTCGATAGTACTATCGATAGTATAATAGCCGGACTCATAGTGGTCTTATTAATTAGATGGTGTTATTAACTGAACTTATGATTTACTATTGACATTAAAACTTGAATTTTATGGACTTCCACTGCCGCGTAGTTATTGGGATTTTAATTAGGATTTAGTTAAGTTACTATATGTAGTAGATACAATGAATCTGGTCAGAATTTACGAGATTTCAAAAGATAATATCTAACATGATTTTTTATATTTTCTTTGGAAATTGATGTTATTTTGGTTATTAATAATTAGTTTTTTTGGAGATTTATTGAACTTGAACAAATTTAATTATGAAATGCGGCCTGATTTGCTGAATCAACTCGTCTATATTTATTAATGATATTAATAATCTTATTAAATGGATGGTGTTACTGTGTGAGTTTAGCTTTTACTATGTACAATACAAATTGAATTTTATAAAATTTTATTAGTAAATAGTGATCGAATTTAATAAATTTATGAACACGAGTAAAAATACAATTCTTTCTGGAAGTGTCCT
The DNA here is from genome assembly GCF_001540865.1 of Ananas comosus. NCBI lineage: Eukaryota > Viridiplantae > Streptophyta > Magnoliopsida > Poales > Bromeliaceae > Ananas > Ananas comosus. Next base: position 9,352,968 of record NC_033639.1, read on the forward strand.
TATTGCTCTTCCAAAATATGTGTGATAAGTACATGTGATAAGAATAGTTTTATTTGTTGATTTGTTCCACGCACATGCTTTAATAATATTATTATTATATCGATGTACCATCACATCAGTAATTTATGAAGATAATACTTTAGGTCAAAACTGACCGTCCCTAACGTAAGTGGCAAAAAATTTGATGGTTAATATCCTGAGATCCCGAGTTCGAATCCTAATTGATCCATATTTTCAGCTAAGTTTATTTTTAAATGAAATAAACGAAGCGGATAACATGCTACCTACCTCTTAAAAAAATAAAAAAATATTTTAGGCCCAAAGTATTTTTCATGGAGAGAGGTATATTAAATAAAGCTCTTTTATTCTGTTTTCAACTATATATGAAGTGAGAGATAATAATTCTACACTCAATTAGGACTGTCAATGAGTCGAATACAAACTGACTCATTTAAATATCGAGCTGAAAAATCTAACAAATGTTCGACTTGTTTTATTAATATGCTGAACACAAGCTGACTTGCGAACAACAAATTAAATTCTCAGCCCTCCTACTAAATAAAAAATTGAAAAAAATTAAAAATTAAAATTTTAATCTAATAATTAAAATTTATAAAATATAAGTCTCTTTAAAATATTTGGGTTGTCAATATAATTGAGTTATATCGGGCCAAACGCGAGCGATCCGAACCCAGCAGTATTTGGCTTGTTAAGAATTCGAGCTAAAAATTTCAACTTCCGTCCTACATGTTTATTAAATAAGCGATCGGTTTTGACCTCCCTCGCAAACAGCGAGCTAAATTGCCTGTGTGTACACCAAATAAAAGAAGAGTAATGTTTTACTTATGTACACCATTTTAATTATATGTTAACACAAAGCGTTTTAAACCGACCGTCCCTAGCGTAAGTGGCAAAGAGCTTAATACTTGGTACCCGAGGTCCCAAGTTCGAATTCTAGTTGATTTATATTTCTAGCTAAGTTTATTTATAAATAAAATAAACGAAGCGGGTAACAATGCTATCTATTTCTAAAAAATAAAATAAAAAGCATTTTAATTGAGAGACTGTTTCAACTTACAAGGACAAAGATCTAATTTAAGGTGAGAATAAAAACTACAAGAAAGAATCATGACGCCTAGGTCAAAAATTATACTTGAATTAATCAACGGTCACTATTATTTATTTGACTTGTATAATGGCTCTTAATTAGTTCAAAATTCCAATTACTAACTCTGCCAAGGTCAAAACCAACATTTTCTCTTCACTCCAAAGGGCAAAACAATAAAAAAAAAAAAAAAGAAAAAAAGAAAAGGAAAAAGACAACTTTTTCCAGCACATAAAAAAAAAGAAGTATTCACAGTCACATTCATGGCCATAGTTGACATGTTTATTATTTTTTAAAAAAATAAAGAAAAAAATTTGATGAAACAACTTAACTTTAAATAAAAGTCAACGTAGATTCAGTGGCCCACGTGGACGTTGAAATATATGGATCACCACGTGCTATAGTATTTTATTTTATTTTATTTTATCTTATTTTTTATGAACAAACGAAGAGAATCTAGATGACTCTAAATCAAAAGGGCAATGGCCCAAACTAGAAGCTAAAGAATTTTATTTATTTATTTATTTGTTCTGTTAATATGAAAACGAGTATTAAAAATATCGGTTCTCATTTTAATACATTATAATATGCAAAAAGATGTATGAAACTTTAATACTATTTAAAATTCGGTTATAAGTTGAGTTTTCGATTGAACAACACAAATGAGGTTCGAATATAACCCGGCACAATAGAGACCGAACCTATTGGCGTATTCTAGTTAGATTCGAGTCTGGTTTGATCAAATTTGTTTTCGCTGTACCCGAATTTCGACCCGTAAGTGTGGTTTACACTTCAACTGCATGTTGGAGTGTCACAGATCAGAGCAAAACCTCGCCCTAGCCGAATTCTGGCCGGGCATGATTTCGAGTTGTGTTAATATTGTTTAGCACAGATCAAATACGTATCTGAATCTAGCCACAAAAGATCTGAATCAGATCGGACTGCAATAAATTGAAGATCTAAAGAACTTGGATCCATTCCAGATTTTCTTGAGCTTAAATTTTGATACCCGGTTTTGGATGGTCTGATTCGATCCGCTAAAAAGAAAACCCTCATGCGGAGGATATCGAACATCGGGCTTGATTTGTTGGCCATAGATATGGGCCCCGATGGAGATCCAATCCGACAATTTGGGTCTTAAATGGGCCCAGTAATTGTGTTTGATGTGCCACTCATATGTAATTTTATGGCATTTTGCATATTTCTAGGATTTGGTTCACATATTAGACAAACAAATATTTAATTAAAAAAAACTAAAATAAAAGCTTAATATCATTTGAATGATTAATTTTCTAATGGATTTCAAATCATAAAAATTACAAGGAAAATGCAATGAATTTTAGACAATTTGAGATCGAGAAATATGATCACTCCACACCACAAAAATTAAAGTATTAAATTTGAGGCTTCTATTTCCAATAACAAGGAGAAGTTATTGGGATATTTTATTAGTTAAAAAGATTTTGGTAAATTATTAAGATCTCACACTTTAAGGGGGAAAAAATGATAAATATAAATAAAAGAGTGGGCCTTTATAATATGCCAAGTCATTACATTTGGAATCAATCATTTTCAACAAACCTATCATCTCAATCACATATATTAACTAATTTTTTTTTATTTGATGCTGTATATAGACTATATATTAAGCTTTTACCATCAAAGAACATATCAAATTTTTTGTAAAAAAAAAAAAAAAATCCAACAAAAGATGCACATCCTTATTCGCTGCGAATTCATTTTTGAATTTGTTGGAATGCCACAACGGAGTGCTTGGCAATGTGCAAGCTGAATTGCCCGCCCTTCTCCGCCACGTCGACCTTCTCCGTCCCCAGCGGCGGCCGCATCTCAAACCCGGCCACGAGCCGCCCGATCACGATCCCCAGAATCGGCAGCGCCAGCACGATCCCTGGGCAGCTCCGCCGGCCCATGCCGAATGGCAGGAACCTAAAATCCACCCTCCCGCCCCCCACCGCCGCGTCCACCACCCCCTCCTCCTCGAGGAACCGCTCCGGCCGGAACTCCTCCGGTGATTGCCACAACTCCGGATTGTTCGCTAGCCACCACGCATTCACCACTACCTGCCAGATATAAAAATATTAAAACACAGTTCTCTATATAAGTTTTAGTTTTCTAGAAAAAGTAAAAAATCAAAGGTAAACTTCAAATTGCTCTCCTGTTGTTTATTTTATTTTTACTTGGCCACTGAGTAGTTCAAAAAGTCTTACTTTTGCTCTTCCGTGGGCCTGTGGTTTAACTCTTTTTCATTTTGCCACTTCATGGCTTCTTAAAATTTTTTTACTTTGTCCTCTTTTTTCGTATAGAATTTTTTGATGAAACAAAAATTAAACCACATTGAGTTAAAGTGAAATTTTGTAAATCGCAGAATGGCAAAATAAAATAAGCTAAACCACATAGAAGCAATTCGAAGTTTATATCCCAAAAAACCAACCATTTCACATCGTATCACGGAGCTAAGATGTCGTTTTCGGGGCACTGAATAGATGCTTCGGATTCAAAGTGCCCTAATTACTATTTAGGGCTTTTAGAGAATCATTAGGGCGCTTCGAATTCAGAGCATCTATTCGTGCTCCGAGTTCAGAAATACTAAATCATCATTCTCTGATAGTTTAAGCTTAAATTTAGAGAGAAATTATGCTGTCGCATTACCTTGGAACCCGCGGGAATAGTATAACCGCCGAGCTTCGCCTCCTCGAGGTTCATGTGGGGGACTAGAAGTGGAATAGGGGTGTGAAGCCGAAGAGTTTCTTTGATAACTGCTTGTAGGTAAGGAAGTTTGTGGAGATTCGACTCCGACACCGGCTCGCCGCCGAGGGCTTCGTCGAGCTCGAGCCGGAGCTTGGTTTGGACCGCGGGGTGGTTCACTAACTCCGCAATAGCCCACTCCATGGACCACAATGTGGTCTCTATCGCTGCGCAAATTTTTTTAAAAAATAGGGACCTAATTGTTATACATGATAGAAAAAACTTTGAAAAAGGACGAAATTGAAATCAGAATCAAAATTTAGAAACTAAATTTGTATAATACTCATATTTGTACCTGCGACGTTGATGTTTTCTACGATGTAAGTTACGTTGTCGGCGGTGATCTCTCCGTTCTTCTCGGCTTCTAGGATGTGATCGATCGCACACTGTGGCCTGTGCTTGTCTCCGTTTGCCACCATGATGTTTCTAGTAATAGAGAAGTAAGAAAAAGTTTTAGTGAGAATTAGATTCTCTAAAGTTTTGTAAATTCTCAACATTTCTATTTTCAGCTTCAGTTATTTGAAAGAAATTATTTCTTAATAAAAAAAGTCAAGAGCTTCTACTTTCTTCAGAAATTTTATTAAATTTGATTACTATTTACTGATTGAATTTGACGGGATTCGTAAAATAATATTCATATATATATGTCAAGAATAACTCAAAATTGAGGCTATAATTAATAAAGAGATTAGTTTAATTACCTTCTTTTCTCCACATAGTAGTTGTTGAAGAATGCCAACCTCTTACTTTGCAAATCCTTGCACTTATTCAAATAACCCCTCAAAAATGGTCTAAGTATAGGAATAAAATCCCCATAGTTATACTCAAAGCTTTGTGCTAATCGGCTCCGCTCCGAATTGAACTTCGTCGCCTCGACGAAGAAAGGATCCTCCATGGACTCAAACTTCATGTCAAACATCATCCTATACATGACATTGTAAAGCATCAATTGCAACCTCTTCCTTATCACCACCCCTTCGATTTTAGCCGTCCGATCCGATCGCAGGTCGCTCGCAACGAGCTCCATCTCCTCCTCCCATGTCTCCTTGTATTGTTGCACCACTTTGTTTGTGAAGAATGGCAGGGTCATCACGCGGCGCATCTTGCGCCAGTGATCGCCGTAGACGGTGAAGACCATGTCTTGGCCGTTGCCCGTGAAGATGTCGAACACGACGTTTCGAGGGCGGGAGCCGAACTCGACCCCTTGGGTGTGGAGGACTTCTTTGGCGAGGGTCGGCTCCGAGACGACTACGAGGTTTCGCAAGCCGAGTTTGAGGAGGAAGACGGGGCCGTATTTGCAGGAGAGGTCGGCAAGGAAGCGGTGATTGAGGTCGTTGCCGACTTGGAGCCAGTTGCCGAATACGGGGAGGGAGGGGGGGCCAGGAGGGGTGGTGGAGTAGCTGGATTTGTAGAAGAAGATAATGGAGAGGGAGAGGAGCAAGAGGAGGAGGAGGAGGAGAGGAGTGGAGAGGGAAATAGAAAAAATGGAGAAAGAGATTAGGGTTAGGGGGAGGATGATGGAGAGAGAGAGTTTCTTGAGAGGTATGGTCATTTTTTGGATTGTGTTAGTGTTGTAGTGAGAGAGAGAGAGATAAGTAGATAGTGTTATAGTAGAGAGAAAGAGAAAGAGGTATCTAGTATGGTAGAGAGAGAGAAAGAGGTGATAGTTCTATGGTTTTGAGATAGTGCATTGGTGATATATATATATATATATATGTAGAGAGAGAGAGAGAGAGAGAGAGAGAGAGAGAGAGAGAGAGAGAGAGAGAGAGATTGCATGAAGCTAGAGAGAGAGATGTTGTTTGAATCTCTAGTAAGGGGTACTAATTTGACTTGGGCACTGCCAAAAGCAAGTCAAAGAACTCGGGTTTGAAATGGACATGTACAAGGGTTGGTGGGGATGTTCACATGCATGCATGGTTGGTGAGTGTCTACAATTGGATGGTTTAACCCAATGTTTTAGTTAATCATTTGGCTTGGTCAACTTTTCATTCTACTTTAACCAAAAGGATCCTACTTTATTAGTTTAATTAGTTACCTATATATTGTGTAATCACTCAAATGTGTATGTAGGGTTTTTATTGTTAATGGACTAATTAAGTGGTGTTAGCATATATGGCTATGGGTTTGTAGAGTTTGCAATTTTGGAGCCTTCAAATGGAGAAATTGTTGCTTGGGCATGGTCCTATTGTCTCATCAGTGAAATGAACCACTAAATACAAACACTTAAATGAAAAAATATATAATATATTTTTATATATTATGCGGAATATTTTTACATATTATTTTCGCATAACGCTGAAAATTCTGTAAGAGTAACTTTGGAAGGAGTTGCATTATAGTTTAATTTTGTTGTTCATTACACTCTTTCTCGAAAAAAAACAATGACAGTTCTGAATCAAATTTCAAACTCTAAAGTGTGTGTCGGAGTCTGTGTGCAGAAAAAATAATTGAATATGTAAAATTTGATCCTTTCTCATCGACTTATCATCTAATATAGTGTTAAGATTCAGCCAAAACCTTCGAGATTAAAATAGACAGTTAAAATTTTGAAAATAATGTAGAGTCTATGTACAATTCATCAGCATGTTTTTACGAGATTTTCCTGAAAAGCTTGTCAACAAAGTCGTCCTCGTCTGCAGACCTGTTATAAAAAAGAAAAAAAAGAAAGTTATGTATTGCCGGTGACTTGGTAGACCGGGTCCAAGCAATGAACTTTTCTATAAAATGGGTGGGGATTAAGTGGTAATTATAATTGTTAATGGGGTTTTCCCACAAAGTTTCAGGCGTCGTCTAAAATGTCATGCTAAATTGAGAGGGGGAAGTGGGAGTAGGTGGGTGTGCACGTGCCTAAATTATAATTTGACCATTCTCAAAAGTGAAAACACACGTGGGATTTTTTTTTTTTTAATCTTTTATTAGGGATTTTCTTATTTTATTTTTTTTCACAAATTCGACTCCAATCAAATTTGATATGGTTTGATTTGATTGTATAAATAAATTTATTTAGTTTTAGAGCTAATAAAAAAATCATAAATGATGGCTACATTGCATTTTAGTTTGTAAATTTTAATTTATTTTTATTTATGAGTGATATGTCAATAATACGATATCTTTGTCAATATTGTTGGCTATAATCTTCTTATATTGCAGTCGTACTCGCGACACTTTGCTATCATTCAGTCAATTAAGTTATAAAGATATAATTACAATAATTTATAAATTTTAAAAAAAAATATAATAAATTAATATTTGAGAATTAAATTATCACGCACTGTAATAAATTTAGAGTATGGGAAAAATCTTACCGTACACAATTTGGTCTTTTTCCTGAAGCGTCCAATTTATCGTAAATAGACTCAGAAATGATTCTTTTACGATGCGTGTATATCTACATTACGGTTCGAATCGACAGTTCAATTAATTCAACATTGCAAAATACATCGGCTTGTTCGGGAATTAGTCCATGTACTTAGCTCTCGAGAAAAAATAAAAGCTTTGAATAAAACGAGTGCGCTTCGTCGAGAAGCTTCTCGACGAAGATTTTACTTAAAATAAAATAGTTTGATGAGCTGTATGATTTATTTTTTTAAAAAAACTATTCAAATTTAAAAGTTTTTATAAAATCTCAGTATTATTTCGAAGGACAGATTTAAAGATAGCTCAATAAATAAGAATAAGATGCTCCTTGTTTAATTTTTTTAAAAATTTTTTGGGTCTAATTTGAGCAATTTAATTATTTAGGCATTGGGGTGGGAACACAATTAGCTGTTTATTTGGAACCATCCGTACCATCTGGTCAACGTCTGGTCAACGTTGAGAAAATAGTTGACTTTTCTTTGGGTCTCTCGACCAATAGAATGCAGCCAACTCAGCAATTGTACCTCTGCCGACGTGTTTTTTGTTTTTTTTTTCGATTTATAGTGGGATAGTAGAAAAAAAGGAAAAAAAGGAAAAAAAAAAAAGTTTCTTATATTGCCACAAATTTTCGTTTCTTTTTTTTTTCAAAAAAAAAAAAATCTGAAATAGCTGTAAAATGGCATGAAAATGCAAGGTAAAAGCACCTGCATTATTTTTGAAAAATCATAATGAGCTCAAACGCACTGTTAAAAAACCATACATATGGAGGAATTAAATCTCTGACCTCTTGATAATTGGAATACCTACAAATTGTACTAAATAGTAACGATCGACAAATTATATAGTCAATTATCTACATTAGTCAAAATTTTACTAGAATATATAATATTTACAAATGAAATACAAGTATTTTATTAGAATGTATAATATTTACAAATGAAATACAAATATGTACAGCTACTTCTCAAAGTATCCGCTTCGTTTATTTCTTTTAGAAATAAACTTAGTTGGAAATGTGAATCTTGGATACCAACCACCAAACTCTTTGGCCTTTGCCATTTGCACCAAGGACGGTTGGTGAGAACAGAGGAGTTATTGTGACCATAAGAATACCAAGCAAGCACATAGGCTTATGGGCCCTAGTGGGCCTAATGACCACAACAAAGTTCGGGTCAAATTTGATTCGATTCGGCGGAATTCAACGCCTCGATTTCACGAATACTCCCAATACGGACCTATGTACCACTAGCCCGTTTGGCCCAGCTGTGCAATGACACTCTAGGATTCAGATAATCCTATATATGAGATATAATAAAGGTAAATCTCTTAATCTCACTATAGTATTTTATATGGTAGATGGATTCAAGAACTTAAGAGAGTTAAGCCCGATAGGTTTAGAATAGTTCTACAATAGATGATTCTCTGAAAAGTGAGGCGTCATATGTACTCCACCCCCCAATTTGCGAATGCACTGCATAGCATCCTGCGAAAGCGCCAATTCCAGAGGAGCTATTGCAGGCTATAGTATTCTGCTGCGGTGGGCAGCACCACCGCACGGCAAAATGAAGCCTAGAATAGGCTTGGTTTCGGCGGTGGTTGGCCACGCACACCGCACCGCACCACACCGCACCGCACCGCACCGCAAAGCAGGGCCAAACAGAGCCTATACATATGTACATAACTTGGTTACGCAATAATGCTCTGGAGAAGTACTAAAGGGTCTTGTGTTTGCACTTTGTACTACAATATTCGAATGTACTACTATAACGAAAGGACATTCGTGCAAATGATATATGGCAATCTCTAAATGCCATATGATAAATGCAACAATTCATTTATTCATTCACCACTAAACCTTTGTTTAGAATTGCGGAGAAGTATGGTAGAAAAATATTTTATTTATTTTCGCATTCTGCGTACCACAATGAGTCGATTAGAATATGTTTTCTACGGTCTCATCAAAAAAGGCAAAAGTATATCTTTATACATGCTTTTTTCCTAACTCTATTTTACTAAGGCAGCTTCTGCTTCTAGCTGCAGTACAAAGCTAGTGGACAGAGGAAAAGAGCTGTTTCCGCTTATCCAAACAATTAATTTGTTATATTATAACAAATTATACTGTATATAAGCTCTAGTTAAGCCAAACAGGCCCTAAATTACGAACGCAATTAACATAGAGCAATGCTTAACAAAAACAAAATGCAGCAACAGAGAGAGCAATAATAATGTGCTAAGAAGATGCAGAATAGATAAAGTCAAAAGACTTATTATGTTTTTTTCTGCTTTATGCAAGTTTTAATAAGTCACCATTTCTTACATTCTGATCTCTCAAGGGCTTTCACCTTTAAAAATGATATGGATTCAAATAATAGGCTAAGACCCTCTCCATTTCTCTCTCTCTCTCTATATATATAGACTCCTATGATGCCGCCGATACCAATTTATTTTCCTCCGGTACCCTTTTTTATCTCTTATTATTATTATTTTTTTATTTTTGTAAATTTTCTCTATGAAAATTGGCTTATTTCTATATGATTAAGCAACTGCAACACCAGAAGAAAACAGCTTCACAGGAGCAGAGCAGGGTGAGTTTTCATACGACTTCATCGCCATTGATCCGCAGTTCTCCCAGCATTCGTCCGTCAGCATCTGTTGGCATCGGCATTCCGCGCTACAGAAGGCTTTCTCACCTCTGTGGGAACAAAACAACAACAACAACAACAAAAAAGGTTTAGTTAGCATCGGCAGATTAATCGAAAGAACCGTGAAAAGATATTTGTGCCAACAGAATTTTAAAGCATAGAAAGGAAATATTCCCGTAACTACGACTCAGTCCAGCTATGATTTGACTCGCAGAGGGAACGATTTTAAAGTACAAAGTATGAGAGATGTACTCAATGTTGTTTATAGTAAATAGATAAAGATGACAAATTAATGCATAAGGTGTCCAGTAAAGCCGCATAGAAGTTGAACACTTCTTAAGAAATAGAAGGTTTACTAAATTTATTCTTAAGGCGCGCGAACTAAAACAATCTAAACACAAAACATAGACAATTGAGCAACAGCATTTTCTCAATTTGCTCTGGCTATTTATACAAAGAGTCTAAAATATCCATATTCCGTGGTGAGTCCTGATTTAGCTACTACTTGATACAGCTAAACCAAAAAAAAACCGACAAATAATTTGCAACCAAAATGAGAACCAAAAATTAAAATATAAAAGCATGAAAGTGAGACCAGCATCTAAATTGAACAATTTGATGAGCCCAAGCAAATGCAAGCTGTACTAGTTCAACAAAGCTAAATGAAGAATATGCTCTTTCCATAGATACAGTCACAGAGAAGAAAAGAGGCTCTCAAGGATTTGCCAAATTTGGTGGCTGAGGGAGTAGTAATATGGGGACTTGAAGACAAAGTTAATATTTGATTGATACATATTGAAGGATTTAATGGTTATTAAGAGAATATAATAATTAATAGACAAATTCATAAGCCCCTCTTAGCCCTAATATGCATACTTTAGGGCTAGATGATGATAACGGAGCGGACTATGTAAATAGCCTGAATCTTTTTCGTAAATTATAAAAAAGTAGGCGTCTCTGGGATTTCCCTGAATAAACCCAAAAACATAATGTTATATTCAAATCGAAAAGAACCAAAGTAATAAATAAAGGATTTGAGCTCAACCTCTTTAAGGAAAGAGAGTGAAATGATTACTGAAATCAAGCTCCTTTAGTTCGGGAAAAAATCGACAGCAGAGACATTGGTAAAGTAAATCCCTTTGCATGAGTAATTACTGATTAGTCCAAAGATCTTAGCGTGACTGAGCTGATTAGAAAGCTAGTTGCGCACTTTATTTACAACAAGCACAAGCAAGGTTAAGTGGGAAAAAAGAAATCTAGAAGTGACAAAATAAACATGGTTTTCGTATTGAAGTACAAGTCAACTTAGTTCGATTAAATTTTGAATAATTAAACTGTGAAATGTGACTCATTTCTGACTCATTTAAACATGTCTTGAGGAGTATTTCGATGAAACGAAATTAAACGCTTTTAGCAAATAGAAAAGTTTTAAAGTAGAAGACATTGGCCAATCAAAGAACTCTCTGTAAATTATTCTGCGTTTATGGAAAGTTTAAAAATTTAATTGATGTCTTTAATCTGTTGGAAAATAAATTATCAGAAATTACGAGAATCGCAATAAAAACTGCAAAGATTATGACAAATTAATAATTATTTGCCAATTAATGGTGCTATATCACAACTAAAGAGTCCAAATTAGGTACAAAATGTCAAAATCTATTCCATTAAAGAACTAGATTGAGCACGTCCAAAATCTATTTTTTTAAAAAAAAACAAATACCAATAATATTTTGTTGTCAAAATATGTATCAACAGAATTATAATTTAAATAACTAGCCTAATCAAAATTACTAATTCAAGTGAAAAATTTAAACAGAGTAAAAGGAAAAAAAAAACATAGACAAACAGTTACAAGTACATGCATGCACTAATATAGAAACAAAACAAAAAAAAGGGAGTAACATACACAAACACAAGCATGCAAACAAATGTACATATGCCCAAGTATGTATGTACACAAGTGATGGTACTCACATGCAACATATATGCCCGGAACAAATGCATGGATGATGCATCTGCCTAACACATATGTGAGAAAAAGGTGCTCATGTATGCATGCATGCATGCCCATCATGGAGGCATCGATAGTGTCCATGCATGTAACACATACATACATACATACATACATATATAAACATAACATGTGTGTATGCGGATGCACATACATGCGCTGAAACGCCTAGTAACGGTAGATACAGAGAAATGAAGCTCATGATATATTTAAATTTAAAAATTGAAATTGAAGTTAAAATAATCAAAGGAGAAGATCGAACGACTCGTCAATCATAATAATGAGCCAAAATAGATGGACGAAAATTTTAGAAAGTAAAGTGAAATACTTTTTAAATTTAAACGAAATTATTTTCAATTTTTGGTATACCTGTACATGTAAACATCGAGCCCATCGAGCTTCTGGTTGCAGAGGTAGCACTTGCTCAGGAAATCGCCGGGAGGCGGCGGCGGCGGCGGAGCTTCGCCGTCGTCGGAGGTGGCGCCGCCGGCGAGGTGGTCGTCGACGTCGTCGTAGAAGGCGCCGACGTAGCCGTCCCCGAAGTAGACCCTCTTCCGCACCCTGTTCCCGCCCACGTGCGAGATCACGCACGTGTAGCTCTCCGAGAGCTCCATCTCCTCCCTCGTCCTCGCCCTCTTCGCAGCCCCCGCCGCCGCCGCCGCCGCCGCTGCCGCGCGGCCGATCGGGATCGGCTCCGCCCTCGCCATCGCCGCCGCCGTCGCCGCCCCGGGCTTCCTCACCACCGCTCCTCCTCCTCCCCCTCCGCCTCCGCCGCAGCTCATCGCGGCGACGATCCCGAGCCCCACGGCCCCTGCATCGAAGCTCCTCGGCGATCGCGCCGGCGCCGGCGCCGGCGCCGCCGCTTCGCCGAAGCCGACGATGATTGAGAGCCTGAGCAAGGAGGAGGTCGCCCCCGCCGCGCTTTTGTAGGCCGCGTCATCGCGCGTCGCCCCCCCGATTTTAGGGTTACTCGCTTCGAGATATCGCAGCATCTCCTCCACCCTCTGGAGAGAGAGAAAGAAGAGAGAAAGAAGAGAGAAAGAGTAGAGAGAGAGAGAATGAGCCTATTTCTCACTCCCCCTTATACACATATATATACTCCCCCGTTCACAATATATGGAAGGTGCTGTAGAGAGAGAGAGAGAGGGGATGAGAGAGAGAGAGTGAGAGATGAGAGAGAAAGTAGAGAGAGAGAGGGGGGATAGGAAGAGACACCTCTCTCTCTCTCCTCTCTCTCTCTCTCTCTCTCCTCGCTCTTCACACACACTCTCTCTCTCTCTATCTCACTTTAAATGGTTGAGATGAGAGAGAATATAAAGCACAAATGGGAAATGGGAAATGGGAAATGGGAAAATGGGGTATTTTTATTTTACTTTAAATAATTAAAAAATTGAGAGGGTGCATTATACATAGGTTTCTTTTTTTTTTTATTTTTGTTATTATTTTTCTAAAATGTGTCAGGAGAATATACTATATAATTAATTAATTAATTATTGGGAGGGGCATATGGTGCATGAATTTTATACTAAGAATTTGTATGTATGCATACTTGTGTATACAATATTATATTACTTTACTGGGTTTATGCATGTGCATTGAAATATATTATTGAATATGTTTCCGTTCCTATAAAGTGTATTTTATTCTTATGATGATGATTAACACCAATTTGTCCTCTCATTGGTCCATTGCTTTATTTTATTATTAAAATAAATACATAATCAGAATTTGTTAAAACTAGTAAAGTAGATTACAATTTTTTATTTTTGGATAACTTGAATACCATTTTTTTTTTGAGTTAAATTGTTCTTGCATCTCCTTTGCTCATAAGCGATATGCTAAAATACGGCTTTTCGGTTGTATATACAGTGGAGATTCGCTACATAAATTTATATTTGTCGTATACGAGCAGTGTATCTATCTGATCGCTGAAATCACGGAAGAAAATCTTCTGATAAGATGCGCATGGCAGAAGCACTTAATAATAACGTTATGACGTAATATCGGAATTAAGACAGCTGCGTAATTAATATTTGTCGCAATTCAATTTCTTTTCAGCTGCGTAAATCACTATTATGAGTAAAATAATTTTTTGCACAAATACGTGTTTTCTTATTAATTAGAGAGATAATATTTTGTGAGACTGTTGGCTTAAATAAAAAAAATTGACATAAGTATCTTGCTTAATTTCTCAATATATTATGTGTTTTTTTAATAGTTCCAATGCAATTAAATGAATAAATCCATAAAAATACCCAAGAGCCATTAATCTCTCCTGCAATGTGATATAAATCATTGTAGTAAAATTTTCTAGTATTCTTTTTTTTTTTTTTTCAGAGAGACAGAATAGTAAATGCTATCATTTTATTTATTTAAATTTTAAAAATAAATTTAGTTAAAATTATAAAGCAATTAGGTATGATTCTTGACCCAAAAAAAAAAAAAGTAATCCTATGTGTAGCTCAAACTAATATTCTCATTTGTTAAAAAAAAAAAAAGAAGAAAGAGAGAGAGAGAGAGAGAGAGAGAGAGAGGAAAAAAAATCCAAAATAATAGTCACTTTATGTAAGACATAATTTTTTTTATATTTTTAAAGTGGATAATCAAGCTCAAAAGTGAAAAAGTTACACTTTCAAAATTATTCTTTGGAGCCAAATCTTAATTAAACAAGTAGTACCAATGTGAGGTACATAATTTTTTGAATTTGTTCTACTCCTCAATTGTAAAGATAATAAATACACTTCCTTTCCCTATATGTTCATACATGCAACATTGTTTTAATATCCAATATTGTGAGAAATGTATGTAGCAAAAAAAATAAAATAAATATGCATTAGTTAGTTTGTTATCTCCCAAAATTGGAACTTTTTAATGAGGACTTAATTGTTCCATTTATGAAGTAAACTCCTATTGCCAAAGAATGTAAACACCTTGAAAAGAGTTGAATTCAATTAGAACCAAAATAACTCGTGTTGGAGTATCTACAAAAATGTTATTTAAATAGAGCTGTTTAAAACAGCAACGACAACTTTTTTTCATATCTCAATTAAAATGTTCTGTTTCTGTAGGCTAAAAGCTCAATTTAACGACTGGCTATCACAAAATCTTTGAGCATTATATTTAGATACTAAACGCTAAATTTTAAAAGAATTTTTATTTAATATGACAATAATGTTACAAGTAAACTTAAAAAAAGGGAATGTTTTGAGTTGTTGCTATAACAATAAATGCTTATAGTGATTTTTGTCACCACATTGCAATGATCAAAAGGAAAGATTCTTGTAAAATTATTGTAGTATTTATGTGTTTCTCTCTTTTATTTAGACACACACAAGGGGGGAAAAAAAAAGTCATATCTCAATTATGGCCCCAACAACTAGAATCTTAATAATTGTAAATTTAATCAATGTACTTAAATAATTATTTGCTATGTTATGGTTTCAATTGATAAGTAGAAATCAAACACACAATTCATTAAAAAAAAAAAAACCTTCATGGGATGCTATATTTTCACTACTAACTTGTGATTCTATAGTAGGAAGTGTATTTCCTAATTTTTAAAATAATTAAAAACATGACATTGATATTTAGTTATGATGCAAAATTGTATTAACTATTAAGAAAAGGCTCCATTTATCATCCTACAAGAATTTATTTATTATATATTGAATCTGATTATTATTTACTAGATAATTTTTTTTTTTATCAATAAAACTAGCTAGTAACATTAATATTATTATAAAAAAATTAACAATTTAAATCTCTTATTTTAATTATTAAATCAAATAAGGCCAAATTGGAGAAAAGGTCTCCTCCTCACGCATTCCTCATGAATTAGCTTTATGNTTAATAATTAAAATAAGAGATTTAAATTGTTAATTTATTTATTATATATTGAATCTGATTATTATTTACTAGATAATTTTTTTTTTTATCAATAAAACTAGCTAGTAACATTAATATTATTATAAAAAAATTAACAATTTAAATCTCTTATTTTAATTATTAAATCAAATAAGGCCAAATTGGAGAAAAGGTCTCCTCCTCACGCATTCCTCATGAATTAGCTTTATGAAAAGTGAAGAGAAAACCATGTACTGTAATTTGTTTTTTTTTTTTGCTACATCTTTTTCGTGATGTAACACTTAATCAATTATTGTATTCCATTGTGCTCCTCTTGAAAACAATGGAGATAAAAGAATATACATTATTTGCCCGAATATTGACGCAATCTTCTAAAGGAAATTAGTAATTGACACAACCAAGTTCTCCTCTAGCCGCAAACTAATTAAGATGCTCTCATCTCAAGTGGCAAATACAAGTCTTATCATATTGATCTAATTTTATGATCTTATAATTTAGATTAGTAAGTTAATTACGTAGAAATACTATTTAACTAAAGCTGTTTACAAAAATGCTAATAATATTTTTAAAAAATTAATGTTGGCTTAAATAGGTCAGTATTATGTCCTGTGACAGAAGATCAGATTGGGCCGAGTCGAAATTGGGTTTGACAGATTTATGTTCAAAGCGTGAGGTTGGTTGGACTGAATCATAATTAAGATCCGGAGGCGCTGTATCTGTACGCTTTAAGTGAATTGATTATATATTTTTAACAGTTCGAATTTTTGAAATTAATAATTAGTGCTAATAATTTGACAATTAATCATTCTGTCTACAAACTTATTTTTTAAAACAGAGTAGTTTTACGACGTCGAGTCCCTCATCCTCGAACCGATAGCTTGGCCGACGAGAATTAAAATTTAATCTTATATTTTGTTATGAACAAATTAACTTTTATATATATAATTTGATATGAAATGATACAAAAATAGTCTTAATTTTTTTAATAATTAAAGCAACAGATAAATAGAGATTAAATTATAGAATTAGCACTTGTAATGAACTGAATCCAAAAATCTTATACAAACGACTCTGTTACAATTTAATCCGTATACACGGAATGCTAATATTTTATTAGTACATATATGTCACATATAATCTAAAACATACATAATGCGAGGGAATTATTTATATATTGGTTTATATCAATATAAATCACTCTGTGCAAAACGCATAAATTAAATTTAATAAGATTTAAAATGGATTTTCTCATTTTAGTACTTTATGTTTTAAAACATATCACTTTCGTACCCTACGACTTTATTTTTCTCTTTTCATTATTTATCTTGGTTAAATTTTTCGTTAAATCAGTGACAAAGTTAAAACCACAGGATATTAAAGTAAAAATTCGATAAACCACCGGGTCCTCAAGTGAATATTCGATAAACTACAGGTAAGGTATCTGAAATTTTTTTTTTTTGCATATTATTTAACAAAGAGTTAACGAATTGACGAAGAAATAAAACTATATGGTACTAAAATGATACGTATTAAACTATAGGTACTAAAGTGAAAAAGTGTAAAACTATATTTGAGAAGTACCAAAAGGAGAATTATTTTCCTCCGTCCTTATTCGTAAATACGGGTAAATTCAGGGGGCGTTTTCGTAATTTCGGCGCCGGGGGGCGTAACGCTCCTTGTCGCGACTCGNGGTCACGCGAGCCGCGACGTCGGGCCGTGTCGGGATTCGTGCATTTTTTTAGAGAGAGAAAGTTGTAGAGATAGAGAGAGAGAGAGAGAAAATTAGAGAGAGAGAGAGAGAGAGAGAGTCGAGAAGAGCGTGTGCTCGGAGGTGTTTCATGTTGCACTACTGTGGCTGCGTCAGTAGTAGCGGTTGCTGAGTTGGCACTTCCCCAACGAATTATCTCTGTCTCTTTTCAAATATCACAATTATTTTTTCAAAATATTTTATTTTGTTTTAAAAAATTAGTATTAAAAAATAGACTAAATTACAGAAAATTTTTCTGTCAAAATTTGATTTTTCACTTTTTCTCCTACCATTTAAAAACCTACATTTTGCCCCCTTATAAAATAAAAAATATTCAAAGGAAGGTACGGTATGAACTGTGATGATAAAATGATCATTTTGCCCCTCATATGTTTACAAAAGAGAAGGCTAAAAGTATTTTTGGCATAAAAAATATATAATAATATTTTATAAACGGAACCCTAACTGATTACTAACGGCAGAGGACGAAGTGAACATTTTTCATTTTACAAGGGAGAAAAGTGTAGGTTTATAAATAACAGGGAGGGAAAGTGAAAAATCGGATTTTGACAGGAAGGTTTTATGTAATTTAGCCTAAAATATATTCAAAGAATTATTGGGTGGAGATAAGATTAATACGTGTCAGCAGATTGCAGGTCTGTTGAAAATTTAGTTGGGCGCTTCTAAGCGATGTCTTATATTTTTATTGGAAAACTTTTTGATTCGTTGCTACGCGTGAGTTTTGAATATATTTAAAACCGTCTTAAAAAGTGTAAATGTTTAGAGGCAAGTATTTATGGTCAAGTTAAGAGAAATTTTAAATACCACTCATGTGGTTCTGCACTTTCTCACTTTAATATTCTGTAATTTAAAGTGTATTATTTTCGTACCCTATAATTTTATTTTTCTCTTTTTGTTATCGATTTTTACTATTTTTTTTTTGTTAAAATAGTGACAAAGTTAAAACTAAAGGATACTAAAATAAATATTTGATAAACTATATGTGGGGTATCTAAAATTTTTTGTATATAATTTAACGAAAAGTGGGCTGACGAAAAAAGAAAACTAAAACCACGTGATATTAAATTAATACACTTTAAACTATACGGTACTAACGTGAGAAATGGGTAGTATTTGAAATTTACCCAAAAAAATACTCAACAAATTATTGGATGGAGACAAAAGTAATACGTGCCGGTAGATTGAAGGTCTATTGAAATTTTATCCATTTTTATTAGAATAAATTTTAATTGGGAGCTTCTCAACTACGTCTTATTGAAAAGCTTTTGATTCATTGCTACACGTTAGTTTTGAATCTATCTAAAATTGTCTTAAAAACTCTAAATATTTAGAGGCAAATATTTATGGTAAAATTAGGCTTCGGTTGGAATTGC
The DNA here is from genome assembly GCF_001540865.1 of Ananas comosus. NCBI lineage: Eukaryota > Viridiplantae > Streptophyta > Magnoliopsida > Poales > Bromeliaceae > Ananas > Ananas comosus. The sequence goes on from NC_033639.1 coordinate 9,371,857, forward strand.
GGGGAGATAGCATTACGTGCGGTGAGAAAGTACGTAGAAAAAATATCCTATTTACTTTCGTATGTAATATTGCGTTCTGCATATCGCGATGAGTCGGTTACGATATATTTTCTACGGTCCCACCGGAGAACGCAGAAGCATATCACTATATGCTTTAATTTTTCCTCAACTCCATTTCATCTAATAGCGTTTGATAGGCCTCAATACCAAATTAAGCCTTAATTATTAATAAAGTCATTTCTTACATGTGTTGATCTTTGGGGGTAAAAGAAATGATACAATGCATCTAGTCAAAGTTAAGTGGGAATGATTAATTAAATTTAATAATTTTATTTGTCAATTTTTAGATCAGCTTTTAAAACAACTTTAGCAATAATAGCACCTATTGGAAAAATGTATGAATCATTTTATAAATAGGACATTTTTCCTATTCTATTAACCAAAATATTAGATTTTAATTATTATTCATTTGCTTGGATTTAACCAAATGTAACAAATTTGATCCACCCACAATAAATATGGGGTAACATACTATATAAGGGTAAGGTTGCATATATTATTATTATTTTTCCAATTTATTAGTTTGTGTGTTGGTTTTCCATTTAAAGTTCTCAAATAAAGTTCTACATTCATGATTTTTGTTATTTCTTTTTTTTTTTATTAACCAAATTTTTGTCTCTAAAACTTTAATTTTTTAAAGATAAACAGTAATTTAACACGTTAATCGAAAAAAAGTTCATGAGTTCAAATTGCACTGGATTATTAATTTTTAATAATTTTTTCCATTTAATTCAAATCCACTAGTTTGTAGAGCCAATCAAAAAATTTTCAAGTCTCAATATGAGAAAAGTGTTAAATATAAATATAAAACTAGTATGAGCTTAACTTTTGAATATAAACTATTATTTCATTCTTTCTATTATGTACAAAATAAAAAAATAAAAAATAAATATTTGAAACTGAGGTTAACAGGGAAGAGAGAGAGAGAGAGAGAGAGAATACAACATGCAAAATAAAATATGTCCATATGGTTCATGGCACAAGAATATATATATATATATATATATTGGAAGCAATTTGTTGTTCACATTATCTTGTCACAGTTATCTATAGAATTAAAAAAAAATTAATAAGATATAAAATTTTTTAATTAAAGCTTAATAGCCATTGGTGAATTAAAAAGTGGAGCACAACCATATATCTTTGTTATTTTTTTTCTGTTACTTGTTAATTAATTAGCTAGGCATAAAGTGCCCAATTGAGTGTGGTCATGTGAAGCCATATTTTGCTTTCTCTCTCATTAATTATCTCATAGATTTCATAAAATTTTTTTATTTTTTTTTAATTTATCACTTTTATTGAGCAAGAGATCTCAAAGAAGAGTCAAGGAATCATCAAAGTGGGGTAGAAAAAGCAAAGTTGCTTCCTTAGAAGGAGCAACAACATATGGGCATTGTTTAGATCAAACCCCACATGGATTTTTTTTTTTTCGGTTAATTGAATACAGGTCTCTACAAATATAGTGAATTACAGATATATTTTTATAAAATTCAACTTTCTTAAGTTATCTCTACAAAAATTCTAATGTTTTCAGATATGTCCATGCCGTTAGAATTCATTAGAAAAATTTAATTAATCATAATTTAAATACTTTATCCGAATTAATTTTTGATATTTTTATCCCTCTTATATTATACTATTATAACTTTTGGAGGAATATATTTGCAAAGGCAAAATTGAAAATATAAACAGTTTTCTAACGGTTCTCTAACAGTAACAAACAAGAGGGATGTATATAAAAATATTATGACTTTTGCAGAGAAAACTTATAAAAGTTGAATTTTACAGGAATATATTTGTAATTCATTATATTTGTGGGGACCTGTATACAATTAATCTCTTTTTTTTAATTATCTTTGATCAATTGTTTGAAAATTAAATAGGTGTGGCCCAATATGCATAACATGTCTCCCTAGGCCTCTTGATTCTTTTTAAAATGTCTATTTACCGCAGTTCTCGACAGTTTTAATAGCAGCTTAATTTCTTATTTGAGAGATTGCAATCAAGAATTTTACAATTGACATATCCAGACAAATTTTTGAAATTCAAAAAAGTCTGAAGTCAAATTTTATTTATTTATTTATTTAATTATTTTGCTTTTGATTTTTATTAGAAACTATTAAGAAAAAGTTTATAACACCTTTTTGATGCAATGCAGTAGAAAAAATATTGAGTCCGGCTGTGATACTATCAATAGCACCTAACGATTGATGCTATCAACTTTTCCACCGTTAGATTTAACTCTTTGCCTATTTTCATCTGTCAGATTATACTATTCAACCAATAACTCACTCAACCCTGAGAGACCCACATCGTTCTAACTGTACATTTTTTTCATCTAAAGGTCGAAACCTTATAGCACCAATAGTTTAGTACTATTGATAGTATTCCAGCCTAGATCAAAAATATTTTGAATTAGCGCTTTTGGAGACAAAAGCTTGGTTCTTAACCTGTGCCTCGAGTTTTCCACCTCCGACGGGGAGTCAAACTCGTACTCTCACTCAACCTCTCTCGGTGCCTTCAAAATCTCAAAAATTTAGGCGCTTCCTAAAAGCTCATTTTAACTTAGTACCTCAATAAAAATTTTAAAGCTTTTTTTTTTTTTTTGCTAAATACTAACTACTACTTTTCGAGACGTAGAGAAACTATTTGAGAACCAAACCAAATTCAGAGCACCTACGTTGTAACAACACCACTACAAAAGTGTAAGTTGTTCGAAAAAGCACAAGCGAGATCCAAAGGACCAAAAGACCAAAATGCCCTCACAATGTCCAACATCTCTCTCACACACACAAAAGGGCAGTGTAGGGAGTCTCCATCACCCTGCAAGGAAACTACATAAGAGGGGCCACAAGAACACTTTAATCTCTTAATATTTCATGATTGCCATAACATGTGATATGAACCAAATTCAGAGTACAATCTCAAAACTTTTTCTCTTTTCAACTAAAAGTAATCCAACACTTATTCCATGCATATGTTGAGGCTTGTTTTATTGTTCTAAAATTGTTAAAGTATAAATGGTTGCAATGGTAAAAAAAATAGTAAGATATGTAAGAGGATTTGGATGGCCTTGTTGTCTAAGGTATCAGGAGGAATTTATTTTAATTTTGTTAGGAGTTTTGTGTTAATGGATCTTATAACAGTGGGCAAAGGATTAATTTGCGGTTAATTTTGATGCCTACTGGGCGCTCGGACTAATCCAAAACTTTAGGATTATCGTTTAATGTCCTGAATGTCGTGGTAATATTCTTAACAATCTCATGAAATTTACTGTGCTCTGTCAACAAAATCGAATTGACTAAAACAGCTGAGAATCGATCGAAATCAGAATGCGACATGACCACATATTAAAAGAGCTGAGATTAATTTAAAAGTTCAAAAGCTTCAGCTTATAATTCAAAAGAAGAATTTATTATTGTAGCTGGTGCCTTTTTTCTACCGAATATAACAATACTTAAATTAGTGACACATCGGTACCTAAGGCCAGAGTCGGCGGTTGCACTTGTCTCTGCGCCGAATACTACAAGTGAAAAGTCTGCAGTGAAACCTGCCTCACCGCCGACTTCAGTGCTCCATAAGGAAATCAAATTTATTGGGATTTGTCCTTTTTTTTTTTTTTTCCTTTCCTTCTATACCAACAAAAATAGCAAAAAGAAAACAGAGGTGTTGCTTATCTTAGAAATTATTGTATTTTTAAACTTAAAAGTATGTTAGGTCACAAAACATTTGATAGAAAAATAAAAAAATAAAAAACATAATAGTAATAAGTCACTTTGTTAGCGGAAGTGTCCGCAGAAGCACTATTTTAATACCAAAGCTCAAAAAAAAAAAACAACAAGAATCTTATTTTAGAATCCTCCAACAACTTCTTGATACGACGGAGATCAGAGAAATCTAAATTAGATCTTTTGCTTTTGAAGTGGTTTAGATTCTAGTCTTATATAGAAACTTCTTTTTCGCTAAACATCAAACTATTATTTTTAGAAAAAAGAAACTAATTATATGATAATCACCAAAAACCTAAAAAAATGAGATTTTGTTTCCCTCTCAACCTTGAGATCATCAAAAGTCATCATACTTGCAATAGGAAACCATCAGAGAAAGGACAGTGGTGTTAGTAGAACTAGTTTTATTAAATCTGGTCACCATTCACTATAATCTGAATATAACAAAAAAGGATGAATTTAATTTGTCTTAGTAAAAGTAACTTTATTAGTAACACTTCTCCTCAAACTATAGTCTCATGAACATTAACCTCCATTATCACAGCACATAAAACTATGTCAATTAAGCTTCACAAAAAGTGCTTCTTCACAAATTTGATTTTGACAGAATCTAAGGCCTCCAATAGTCATTGTTAAAAGGTCATGCTTTTGATAAAATTTCTTTTTTAGCAACAAACAAAGATGGAATATGATGATGATGCAAGGAGAAGTAGAAGCCATATTTTCTTTTTAATAAATAAATCATCATATAAGAATTATTGAGCTAGTGCATATATCTTAGGGATTATTACAGCTATTTGATTCATTTTGCTCCCCCTACACTCATTTTTCTCTTTATTCTAACAACAAAATGAAGTAAAAGCAGAACATGCTTGCAAAAAAAAGAGAATTTAGTTTTACATCCTATTTCCAACCCCTCAAATTTTCTTTTTCTTTTTCTTTTTCTTTTTTTTTTTTTTGTTTTTCCCTCCAACAAATTTATTACTTTACATACCCCAATCAATATAGATGAAAAATTACCCCACCATTTATCCTCCGAACCTGAATCTCGCCGAAATTTCCTCAATTATTTGTCGAGAAAGAGAAGTCATCTTCGGTCATTCCTTTAGACGAATACCCTCCCTCTCCGTCGAACGACGAATTCTCACCATCGCTCTCCCTTTCTCGCAGCTCTTCGATCTTGTTAAGCACGACACCCAACTCCCACCTCCTCTCGACATCGGCCTCGCAACAACCGAGCCCGATCTGCAAAAGCTTTAGCATCTCCCCCTCACCATTCTTAGTCCCCTTCATCGCAGTATCAAACACTTCACCGGTCCACTCCTCTCTTACGACGGAGTTAACCCAGCTCGCGAGATCGGTACCTGCATTTCCTTGTCTCAAATAATTGGCGGGGAACTTGCCAGTTAATATCTCAAGTATGAGAATGCCGAAGCTCCATATATCGCTCTTTTTAGATGGTTTTCCATGTTGGGCGCATTCGGGAGATTTGAAAGCCACCATGACTTGGGAAGCGTGGGATCGGTTCATGACCGGCAAAAGGGCGTAGTCGGTTAAAATGGGCTCGAAGGAATCGTCGAGAAGGACGTTCGAGGACTTGAGGTGGCCGTGTGGCACAGTTAGCATTGGGAGTTCCTCGTAGAGGTACGCGAGGCCTCTTGCCACGCCTTTGATCACTTTAAGCCGCGCCGGCCAATCGAGCGGTGGGAGGTTCGAGCCGCGATTGCCTACAGAATTTTACATGTTAGTGCCAATGTAAAACCTAATTGCAATGTATATTGTAGACAGCATAATGAATACACAAAACTTTCTTTTACTAGCTTCGATCTCTTGTTCGAGTTTAACCATGTAACTAAGTTAAATCAAATCATGAATAAAACAACAACGTTCGATGAAGTGAGAGGAGTATTATACAATGCAACAGAGCCTAATAAACTTGTCAACAAAAAAATAGCAATGCACGGATCCGGATCGACTCTCTCACATATTTCAAAATAAGAAGAACTGATACCTTTAAAATAAGTTGAAGTAAAATCTGACGAGGAGATTGAGAAGTTAAAAGTTTCAAACTTTTTACTATTAACACATGCAAGCAATTGGCCTAGATATAAACCACTATTTCATGCATGAATATGCTCATAAATTATCACCAACATAAAAAATTATAGAGAGAGGAAAAGCATTTCAGGTTGTAGAAACTTACCATGTAGCATATGCGCCAAGCTCCCATTCGGAATATAATCGGTAATCAAAAGCTTCTCCTCCTTTCTATACAAGTAGGCCACTAAAGGTAACAAATTAGGGTGAGACAATCTCCCGAGCCTCCTCATATGTTCTTGGAAATCCTCTCTACCAACCCCGTTCATCTCCCTAAACCTCTTCACGACTACCGACGGGCCATCGAATAAGGTGGCCTTGTAGGAAGACCCGAAATTTCCACTCCCGAGAACTTCAGCTGAAGCCCTAAGCAAATCCTCAATCCCAAAGCTCTGGCTCCCCTCCCTGACAAATGACAACTTTCCATGATCTTCCTTATGGGCCTTCTTCGCGGCACCCCCGCGGTACTCTGCTGCCCCCCGATCGACCTTGTTGGCCTCTGGGGCGTCGAACTTTTTGGTTTCGGCGGATTGGAGGTGAACCAAATTGGCTTCGTCGAGTTGGCGGCGGCGGCGGCTGCTGAGTATGAACACGAATAACCCTACAATTGATAGTAGTGCCAAGACGCCTATTACAATGATTACCACTAGCAAGGTGGGCGATATCTTCTTCTTCGCTGGTGACCGTGGCGATTGTGATTGTGTAATATCGCAGGACACATCGAGCGGCCGGCCACAAAGATTTTTGTTGCCTACAAAGTTAAGAGAGAGAGTTAGATATAAAATTTAATAAACAAATCAATCCAGGCATTTAGGCTCAAAATTTCAAGTACTAATGCCCTAAAGTATTGGATTTGAAGTATTTAATGGCATTTAGCTAAACTATCAGTTCTACCTTTTATGTAATTCTCCTATTCTATTTTTTTCTTTGTATTTTTTTTTTTTCTGTGTTCACATGGTTAATTTATTTTTTACCATCAGAGATGAGAACATTTCCTATTATTTATCTTAAAAATCCACGATTGATTCCTTCATACGGCAATCACCAATTAATTCATATTAAATTTCTCTGAGTGTCCTTAAGAGCTAAATACTACAACTCATCTTAAATGTATAGAATATTCAAGTAATATGTTAATGTTTCGCCAATGAATTAACAAAAATTTCTCTCTTTCACATGATTTTTTTTTTTTTTTTGCTTTTCCCTGTATAAAGATATATTTTCTCTTAAGAAACAAAACTTGGGGCCACCTGAATTTCACCAGATACCAAATAATCAATACATCTCAGTCAATTAACTGTCGTCAGCGCGCAACTTTCACATTTAAAATATATTCTGCGAGATTTTAACTCTTGATAACATATTCCTCAAAGAAACTAATCATTTTGCATAATTGATTTTTTTTTTTTTTTTGAGGGGAAGGCATAATTGAATTTATTTCTAAATTTCGAGCTGCAGAATTGAACAGTGGAAAGAAGAAATAGGGCTTGTATATACCTTCAAACATGCTTGCATTAAACCTACTGAGGCCCTTCGGAATCGGCCCCTCCAATTGATTGTGGGACAAATTCACGAAAGTGAGCCCCTTTTGCTCCAAATCCGGGATCGCCCCCTCGAAGGCGTTGTCGTCCAGCCCTAGCTCCGAGAGCCCCGCCACGGACGAGGGGATGGGCCCGGAGAAGGCGTTGTGCGAGAGGTGCACCTTCCTCAGGCTCCGCATTTTGTCGAACAACTCGTCGGCGATCGGGCCCGAGAAGCGATTCCGCGAGAGGTAGATCATCTTGAGCGCCCCCAGTTTGGCCAGGTCGGGGATCGGGCCCGCGAAGCTGTTGTTCTTGAAGCTCAGGGTGCGGAGCGCGGGGAGGTCGACGAGGGGGTCGAGGGTGAGCGCTCCCGAGAGGGACATGTTCTCGAGCTGGAGCCCCAGGACGCGGCCCCCCTCGTCGCAGAGCACCCCCCTCCACAGGGTTCTGTTGCCGCTGCAAGGGCTCGTGCCCGGGACCCAGTTGGCGAGCGCGGCGGAGGCGCCGGCGCCGGCGCCGGAGAGGGTGGATTTGAAGGCGATGAGCGCGTCGGCCTCCGAGACCGCCGCGGCCGCGAGGGACGGGGCGAGGAGGAGGAAGGGGAGGAGGAGCCACGGCGCGGCGGGGACCGCCATGGCGGGGAGGAGATGAGAGGAGAGGGGGTTGGGAGAGCTAGGGTTAGGGGAGGTGGGAGGAGGAGGAAGAGGAGGTGGGTTTTGATGAGGACATGGCGAAGGGAGAGGGAGAGAGGGAGAGAGAGAGAGCGACGACGACGTGAAGGTCTAAGAATAGAGTGTGCGTACGTTTCGAGGGAGGAAGGAGATTGTCCGCATATAAAAATCTTCTGCGGATGCCACTCCCGATGCTCGCCACGTGTTCACTGGGCGAGATGGAGGGTGCGAGATTGCCCCGCATATAGAGTATTCGCGGGGTTGGGGGGGAGGGAGTTGGCGGAGTCCACTTTGGCGCGTCCACGTCGTATTTTTCCCGCAATATTTGAGCTGTACACAGAGATATCTAAGGCCGGCCCACAAATTATTAAAAAAAAAAAAATTCATACCTTAAAAAAATATTTTAGATAACTTTGTTATCACCATACACAGTTTAATTTATCGTTCATCACATTCCTTCTTTTTAATGTTTGAATTTAATTGTCATTTTAGTTGCTACAGAATACGTCTCCATATTATTTATGATTCGATTCTTCATCAATAGCTGCAGTTGAAATTACACGCAGCGGCAATTCAATCTCCTCGTACAGGTTTAGTTGTAATAGTTAGATTCAAATGACACATTTGCTATAGTATATCTCACAATGAAGAAGAGTTTATTGCTCATCACGTACAATACTCATATCTAAATTATCTTTCTAAGAACATGACATAGCAAATATGCAATGTAATTTTTTAAGACTCGTTCTCCGCAGGAGGCTACGAGGCCGAGCTTGTTGTATTTGTTTAGATTTAGTTTTGCATGATGGTTCGGGTAACAAATTACTAATTTATTTAATAACTAGTTTTGGTTTGTATATGGAGCTGGGATGGTTTGTGGCGTCCACGTCTCCTATGCTTTGGGCACTACATTGCACGAGGAGCATCCGAGGATGGTATAATAATAAGATATAATTACTACTTAATTCACAATAATAATATTAAGCATGATGATGTCGATAATGGTAATGTGTGGAAATGGTATTTTAAGTTCAAAAAAGCAACAATTTGCTTTGGTTAAATTCCTTCAAAAGCGCCTAACTACGAGATAAAACTTATTCCAACTTTTCACTACAGTAATAACATAACCCTTTTTTTCTATAAATAAGTTGTCGTTCTCAAAAAGCCAAATCATTATCAGGCATATTACTATTCTAATGATTAAAACCTGTACCCTAATAATAATACCAAATGAAAATGCTGTTATGTACTTTAGCAACATTAACACAGATACAAACTAAGAAAAACAAATTAGCAAATACTACATCAACGTTGTTATCCAACTTTTTCTTTTATTCAATGAATAAAAGACGTAGGATGGTGCACCGACAAACGAAAAAATCAACCACAAAAGAAGATGCATTACAGCTTCAACACAGTACATAATAAATTGTATTTTCTTAAACATCTTTAGTTTTATCACAAAGATATGCCGAAACCAAAGGAGGCTCTGCATTTGCATCATAAGTATAAAAATCACTACACCTAATCATCTTTAAATGGTGGGTTCCTTATAACAAAGAATTTAATCACTTTCTTGATCGACGGACGAGATGAGTACAATCAATCAAAGATGAAAGAGCTCATGAGTGTTCGGACGAACACGGTATTCTGAAACTCATGTACCTGAACACAACAAAATGGAGGTTAGCATTGCCTGATAAGTGGTTTCAATTTGTTTCTGAACTAAAAAATTGTTACAAATAGGTTCCCTACCTCTGCATTCCTTTCCAATCTTAGTTCTTTGATTAAATTTCTCGGCAAAGGCCATGAAAGGACAGAAATGTCCATGTAATCACCTGCGCAAGTGACTTGTCGAGGTTAGGGACCCAATTGTATTAATTTAGAGTTTAAGAACCAAACTACAGCTGCGGTAAAAGAATAAAGAGTGCACACGCAATTTACCTGCAGGGAGCGTATTTGGAGAAGGTCTAAAGATGTGCAGGTAATTTGAGGAGACAAACATCTTTTAGCATTGTAACTTAGATTGCTTATCAGGATTATGAAGAGCTTGTTTAACTAATGAACTTCTTCGAAAACTTCAAGTGAAAGAGAAAGTTTTACCTAATTAATAATCAGACAGTTTTCTTGCTTGAATTCTCCATAGCCAACATCAACAAGACAAAGGCCCTCGGGGGGAGCAGGAGGAGCCGTAGCGCGTCTACATGTAGCATCCATAAGGTTCAGCAAAGCATCGTCATCTGCACCTGCAGCAGCCTCTCTTATGGCGGTCGCAACCAACACTCTGACCATCTACAAGGACACCGCATGAAAAGACCTTATAAGACTTAACTCAAATATTCTGAAGAATCTGAGCTGATTATAGGATTCGGGGAATATCTGGCCAGGCCTCAGCTTCTGAAAGACATGCTGTTAGAGTAAAACTGTTTGGAGAAGCACTAACAGCTTGTCATTAAAGTACACCAAACAGGTTACAGTGGAGCAGAAGCTTAAAATTTCAGCTTTTAATATCTTCCAGATAAATCAAAGATACAGATTAATCATATCATTATTTTATTACCTTGCGTAAGAACCGGTTCCCAACCAATTCAACACACATCACTCTCATGCCACCTCCATCATCCTACAAACAGAGATCTAATTTAGTATCAAAGTGGTACTTCCGGTACATTTTCCGCATACAATAAGCCTCTATGTGCTTCTTCTATATAAATACCATCCCCTAAAATATCCAGGTTGGCCTCTTATATATGCAGATAATGAAAAAAAATTCTCCCTCCCTCCCTCCCGCTCTTGTATCAATCAGGATATAAGCATAACCTCATTGACACAAGGTAGCTTGGTTTCCGCAGCTCGAGAATGAAACATAAAGCACTCCGTGGGTGGTCCGCTGCAAAAGGGCCATAAGAAATAAATTATACTGTTTTGAGTACTGATATTGATATACTAGTTTCAAAACATTTTCCATTAAGACAGATGAAGGATCATAGCCCTTACGTGCTTCTTGAAGCTTGTGTATCACGTGCAAACATTTTATAGGACAAGGACTTCCCTTCAAGCTGCTGAATAAGTCGGTTAACTTTGCTTACACAGAAGCTTTTGGGTTTCGTGCTGGTGTTATCCTCAGAATCGTCTCCATTCCCATTCAATGAAGTAATGGACTGTTCTTCTTGTTCTAATCTATGTCGTCCATCCAATTTATCATTAATCGAACAATCGGCAATCTTTGAAAACTCCCTTCCAATACTGTCAATTTGGGGTTCTTCTTCATCGAGAGGAAAGATATAAAAATATCTCCTCCATTTGGCTACAAAGTTAGGATGAAATTCCCGTGAAACCTGCAGAGGCATCCAACATAATTCAATTGGACAAGTCAAAGAACAGATATTACTAACTAAAGGAGGTCAACCTTAACATGATGGAAAGAGTTAGCCCAAATTCAATTTTCAAAATTTCACAAAACTAGCGAAAGTGCATGAGGTGATCAACGCCTGAAAATTTAGAAGAAAGAGCATTAGTCAAGTAAAGCACCACCTTTGAAACAAGTAAAGCTCTGAGCTTTTCTGGAGCAGCTTCGTTTACAGCGTCCATTATGTCTCTACTTTCTACATCCTTTCTCCATGTATCTGAAATCACAAAGTAGGACATTCGGTTGGACAAGGCCAGAATCAGGCCTGAGCGGAGCTCAGCCCATTGACTTCTCTAAAATGGCTACATCCATGACCTAGGCTATTTAAATCAGTAAGAAGTTTCTTCTCCATATACATTTACGTGCTCATTAAGAAGAAAATGTTGGAAGTGAAAGTGACTAGTAGTGATTCCCTAGGCTTAGCTCGATGACAGCTTGCATATCCTTGCAACATATAGGGCCTATTTGGATGTCAGAACAATTATTCAATGATAACTTGTAGGCGTGGGATTTCTCCATCGCAATTACAAACTAGGAGTTTAAATTTTAGCTAACGTGAAATCTAAGATATTCCAATAGTGGGTTCCTGGGGTAATCTACCATTTTGTGAGAAAAATGATGTAATATGTTGTATATGCTAGTGTTGCAGACATATTTTCAAACTCCTAATTAACCAATTAGAACATGCCTCTTTAGTAAACCAGAAAGACATGTTGAATAAGATGATCTTGCATCCAAACAAGCTCTTAGACCACATGCTTTATTCCCAATCCACTCACATGATTAAAGAGACCGCCAAGATAATTCATCATCCCATAAAATAGCATAATAGTAATACTAAATATTTTTTAAAAAAAGTAGAATAAGGCATAGGTGGAATGGATAACAAAACACAAAATGGAAATATAATCACTTTCAACTGACAAAATGAACAAACTTGCTGAAGAGCAGTCACCCCTTTGTCCGTGCGCCCAGCAACGACCGCACAACCTTCCACTGGCAGAGATTTTTCCTTAAGTTGTTTAGCTTTCCTCTCATCAACAAACTTTCCAAGAGATTTTTCCACCAATCTTTGCAAACAGAAAGAAGAAAATCAGAATTACCTTCATATACTAATCTAAGCCAGTAATTTATTTATTATCATACTTATCTCACCCCTGAACAGTGTTGAGGCCGGGCTGCTTCTGCCACCCATCAAAAGACCCACCATGGTACGAAACAACAATCTTAAACGTTACTCTTTCCCACCTCCCGCCCTTGCCATTAGAAATTACCGATGCTTTCTCGTCACAACCCTGATTATTCTCAGTAGATTCCAGAGACTCCAAGTTCTGTGGATTAGGGAACAAAATAATTTTAATTATCAAACTTAATGACAAAAAAAGTACACTTTAAGTACAAAATGATGTATAATTGTTTGAATTAGTATGTATATTATTACAACATTCAAACTGCAAAACACCTTAAAGTCGAGAATATGCGAGGAACAACATATGTCATGTTATATTTTTGGGCTTTTATTAAATATAGGATAATATCTCAGTGGGGAAGCATACATGATAAGTCTATGAAAATATCAAGTGCAAATCTAAACATGGAGATTAAGTTACAGTAGTCAAATTTAAACCAATCATGGCATTAATCCAAATTCTTTCAACATTACCTACAACCAGAAAGATGAAGAGCCACTAAATCCTACAAACGACCAAATTTATCAGAAACCCTAAAACTCAAACCTTTTTTTTCTCCTATTTCTAGTAAAAATTCCTAAAAACTCAACGAATACTAGATTTTTATGTAGCAATCTAAGTAAAGCGAGCCCATTGGAAGGATTCAATACTAACCTCATTCGGAGACAACCTAGAACAAGCAAAAATTTCTAAATATCTCATCAAAATCCAAACTTCAATGCAGAGCGAGTTCATTAGAAAGGGTTCTTCACACTCACCTCATTCGGAAACAAGATCGAGAGCGAAGAAGCCCCTTTTCCTCCGCGCACCATCCGGGAGTAGAAACCCACCACCTTATCCCACGGCCTCGCGTACATGTATTGGTAACTCTCCCTATCCAAATCCCCCATTAATCTCACCACAAAAACCCACACAAAGCCTACACACACCCACACACACACATACACAGAGAGAGAGAGAGAGAGAGAGAGAGAGAGAGAGAGAGAGAGAGAGAACCTCGCGGTCCAACGAGAACGGTGGGAGGCGTCGGTGTGGTTGTAGTGGACGTAGGGTTTCGCGCTCTCCATCGCGACGCCTCGCGCCGCCATTCTCTCCGCCGCCGCCGACGCTACTCCTCTCAGCGCCGCCGCCGCCGCCGCCGCCGATAGGGTTGCGATCATCTACCGCGACTCTCTCTCGCTCTCTCTCTCTCTAAAACACTTGCACCGAGAGGGAAGCTAAATTTTGTGGGGACCATCCCCATAATGAGGGGTTCCATCCGCCGTCCATCGTGCTTTGAGATTCGTTCTTATTCACATGATGGACGATAGATGAAATAGTCTCACTACTGGGACCATCCCCATAAAAGCTTTGTCCATCTTTTAACTCCAAGGCCCATTACTTGTTGAGCTCGGCCCAAATAATACTGCATCACGTGAAGTAATAAGGCCCTCTAGTGGTTGGGTTTTTGTAATCCGAGTCATAGGGACGTAACACGGCCCAGCCCAGTAGTGGTGCTTTGATTTGTTTTTTTTTGTTTTTTTTTTTTGATAATAGTATAAGCTATTTAAATATCGTAGTTACCCCAAATTTATTTCTATGAATAAATAACAAAAATTTAAACAAATAAGAGTTGAATAGAAAATTAATGAAATGGAAAAGTACAGTGGCCATGGTCCACGTTACAACCTCTAATGCTCTGTTTCGACGCAAAGAAAAGAAAGGAAAAGAAAGTAATTATTTTTTCTCATCCTGTTTAGATTAAGAAAAGACCATAATGGAAACCTAGTGAGGAGCACAAAATCAGGTTCCACCTACGGTTTCTTCATCCAGCAAACAGAGCAAATTAAACACATTTACACCACTTTGATCACACACACAACTCATGAGGAGAGAGAGTCTCCGCTGCAACATTCTATACAGGACCAAAACATCACTCAGCTGCTTCATACTAATAATCAAAAGCTGGGAATGGAAATACTAAAAACTAGTTAATGAGCTAAAACACAATCATGTTTAGTTCATAGATATGATTCCGTCGTATCCGCCATCCTTAATCAGGTCGCAGAATTGATTCAGATTGCTAACAAGTCCCCCGAAGGTTTTGATCAGCTCGTCGGCTTGTCTCCTCACAAACTCGACCTCCGCAGAGTTGGGCCTCGGCAAATCTGCCCGAGGGCGGTCCGGACTAGGATTTTCCGTGAGCTCTCTTTTTAAAATAGAATGTATGTGCTGAGCATTTTCCTGCAGCATAATGGCTAGTTCTTGCGCCTTCTCTGGGTTACTCTGAGGCTTGACATTTGTTTCGTTGTCGGAATCTAGGAGGAAACATCAAAAAGCGAGAGCAGCGGTCAAAAGTTTTACAAGAGAAACCAAATAGATAATGCTAAGAGAAAGATCCATTAGTGAGAAAAACATAATTACGTTTACTTATTTAAACATGCAAAGAAAGACTTTCTTATGATCTCTCCATCCAAGAAGAGATCGGAGAGAAGACAATACACTTTATTATCAAGAGGTTACTGCTCGGTTGCTCATTAGGACTTGCCGTTAATATGGGATTGATAACTACTGCCCTTATTTACACTAACTTATAACAAGCCACATGATTATTGCGAGTTTCATTTCAATTCGGCACTTAAACCACAAGTCCTAAAAGGAAACCACTATGAACAATAAAGTTCCGAACAACTAAGTGTTGTATTCTGAATTACATAATGGTCAAGTTAAACCGAGCTAAAACAAGTACGACTAAATATCTTACTACTTTTAAGCACCCTGCAAGATCAACAACAGCAAGTTGTACACCCCATACATTCATACATGATATTAGATTGCGATGATCCTGTTTGCAGGCATAGGGTAAATAATCTCACTTCCGCTATTTTTGTCATGACCTCTTCAGTTTTCTTAAAATAAGCTATCGACTTTTTGCGTAAGCTCTTTTATTCAACTTGCTGGTAGGATTGTTCGTTTTTCTTCTACTTTTCTTTTTCAATATATGAACGACCTGTCAAACGGATCAGAGAGGGTAAAAAGCTCGATCTAAATATAGAGATAGAAACGGTTCGACGATAGCAAGAATTTTCCAAAACATTTGGACAACACATGATCGCGCGCATGCCCACCATTCGCCCTCCTACATACAAAGAAATGTATCATTAGCAAATGGAATGATCGCGTGCTGCGTGTATGTATGTGTGCATGTGCGCATGCACGCAACATGCAACCGTATTCCGCGTATACAAATGACGCACGTGGCAATGCAAATATATATACATATATATATACTTGCAGTTACTATGTCTACACAGGTATAACACAAAAGCATCCATCATACTACCTAGATAGCTGAGATGGATATGATTGGATTCTCTACATATCCAAATCTAAAAATTTCCAATCATAGAAGTGAGCTGTGAACTAATTAACAATGCGGAAACCTAGTTACAGCACCATGAATCTAACATCATGCAACATCAAACAATTGAATTCAAAGTGAAACAGCAATCATACCCAAATCCTCATCGGCATCGGTGCCAGCGTCGGCCATTTCCGCATCCACCGCATCGGCCGCAGCCACCGGAGCCTCCGATCCCCCGGCGTTGCCAATGAGCTCCTCCGAATCGCTGTTCCCCGGCCCCGGATGCGCCTCATCGACCTTAATAACGGCGTCCATCGAATCGAACACCTCACGATCGAACGAAACCGGTAATCCTAGCCCCTTCCTCCTCCCACCATCCAACCCCCAATAAGAACCCACCCCATTCCTACACTCCCACCGCCGAATCCTCCGATACTCCAGGAGGATCGACTCCCACCGCCTCTTGCACTGATTCGAAGCCCTAACGACGCCGGATTCGGCGCAGCTGTCGGAGACGATCTTCCATTTCTGGTAGGAGGAGAGGGATTTGGACCACGCCTCGTCCAACGCGGCGACCTCGTTGACGAGGGCTAGGGTTTCGTGGGTGGTCCAGTTGGGGGCGGCTTGGGAGCGGGTGCAACGGGAGCTGCTCCCCCCAGGTCCATGGGAGGGGGACGCTAGGGTTTCCCCCTTCGTCTTCGTCGTCGTCGTCGTCTTCTTCTTCGTGGTGGCTTCTAGGGCTTGGACTACGCATAATGGGTCGCTTTGTTGTTGGTGTTGCTGCATAGCTTTGCTAAGCGAAGAAGAAGAAGAAGAAGAAATTTAAAAAATTAATAAATTAATTACTGCATTTTTCTCTAGATAATGATTGGAAAAAAAAAAAAAGATTTTTTCTTTAAAAAAAAAGAGAATAATAAGGGGCTTAACCTGTTGAGAATGACTTGATGAATCTTTCTACTTCTTGTAGCTCTATGATTTTTTTTTTTTTCTTTTTTCTCTCCTTGTATCTCTATGAGCTTTTTTTTCTTCTTTTTCTTTTTGTGGGGTTCTTTTTTTTTATTATTATTGTAGTGTTTGGTGTGGTGAAAAAAATGGTTAGGAGCTGGAGAGTGATGTGACTACACGTGTAGTCGCAGTGGTGGTGGTTCACGAGAAATTGTGGAACTTCTTGGTTACTTTCGTTTCAAGTTGTATGGTAAGTGCATCTGCACACAAACCTAAAAATTTGATTTGATCTGGTGCAGTTGTATCTTTATTTTTTTTTTTTTTTTAGAGATAGGTAGTGCGAAACCGATTTCGTTTATTTTATTTAAAAATAAATTTAGTTAAAAATATGAATCAACTATAATTTAAATTTAGAATCTCGGATACTAATTATTAAATTCTTTACTACTTGCTTTAGGGACGGTCGGTAGTTGTATCTGTATATATCACAGTTGGATTTGCAGTGATAACTGTGAGTTCAACTGTTGAAGATGCAGCAGCACTTATTAGAGAAAATAATTTACTTTTTTTTTTTGTTTGTTGGAAACTTGGAATGTATGTATGAGTAGCATTTTTTATAGTAACATTAAGCCTCTGTAGCAGGCACAAATCAAGCAATTGCATACTTTTCCATTAATTGAACTCAAGAGCAACTAGTAGATTCCCTCAAGCTACAATTGATCAAACACTAAAAAAAGCCATCTAAGGCATAACACTCACAGAAGTTCAAACTAAAGTTGCATTTAGCATCTCCATTAGCATCCTTTCCAACTCTTCCAGAACTCATGTATCAGTACTTTGTATCAGTACGTTATACTAGCACCAGCGTCGTCGTTGCCACCGCAACTACTGCCACAACTAAAACTACCATAGCAGTATTAACATAGATCGCAATCGCAGCCGCCAATACCACCACCCACAAGCACCACCAAGTTCTATTTCTATCACCATAAATCATGCCTAATTAAATCATATAAGAACTATAGCATTAACTGCATTATGATTCTGTTGTTAACAAATTGGAATTTTCACAAGAATGGATAGGTACACTCTGATCAGTGATCACTCTTTGATGTACAACAATTATTAAGAGGCATAGAATTACAATATGGTCCTCACAAACAGAGGAACATGATCTGGTATGTCAAAGGCAGTAGTAGCTAATAGCAAGTTGGTGGTGCGAAGGCATTATTTGACCATGAAGGAGCTTTTACAGCTGCATCCCCCAACAGCACTTGGGTTCGTCACCACCTGCGCAATTAAATCCACTGTTATTATAAGCTATAGTTACTTTGACGAAGCGAGAGAAAAGAGTTTGACGAATGTTTTACAGAAGAAACTTTCGAACGATCGTACTTTAATGGCGTCGACAAGGGAAGTAAAAGCATATTATCAGGCAACAAAGAACAAGACTAATATAGCAAGTTTTATTAAGTCAGCAGACGGGAAGTTGCAAGAGGCTGGCGATCCTCAAAGAAAAAAGTAGATCAAATTTACACTAACTTTATACTGTAAAATCCCGTTTTGCAGAATTGCATCATGCTTCAGCTAATGGATATGCTGCGAGTTGAGGATAACGTTTACTCTCCACTACTACCGTTCTGTTTGTCGCTTGTAATAATATGATTGTCAAGCAGTCGATATTTTCATAATCTTTTCTTAAAGCTCATTGGACACCTCTTAATAGAGCTCGTGCAAAAGCCAGTAAATTCAAAGGATAAATACATATATCTTTTTCCCCCTCTCATGAATATCTGAATGCCTCAGGCTCACATAGTTTAGAAACATATTTGCTAATATGAGTAGTACTAAGAAATAAAAGGAGCCATAATAGCCAAGAAAAGGGCTACAGAGTCCAACTCCACTGGCTTTTCATTTACACAAAATTTCATCGCAATTCAGCAAAACTCTCTCTTTTTTGTTCTGGACTTGCAGGTTTTTTTTATTGATACTTCACTTATCAAATATGTATCCTGCTAGGTACTAGCAGTATAATTATGTTCCCCGCAACAATCAGAACCATGTAACAGTAATTCTCTTGTAGGTTGAAAAGTTACTTCTCTCAAAGTTGTGTTAGAAACACAAACTTTTGGCTTCTATGCTAAACTAGATTCCGGAGTTTTCCGATTCAAGTAGACCTATGGCGTGCATTAACTGTATGAAGGTATTTCGCTAAGAATCAATCCAACATCATCGAAGAGTCCACCGCAATAAGATTTTATATCACCACGATACATAGAAAAAAAAGGGGCCATCTTAACCAGTTCTACATCCCTTTCCTTAAGATATATGGTGTTCCCTTAAGATATATGGTGTTCTCTTTAATACAGTTCTTATCTGACAAAGCAACGACCACAACATCATGCTAGCGACAGGTAATAGCTTTACATTAACATGCCAAAATAGTGTTCCTTTAGCGTAAACAAGTTCTAGGCTCATATTAAGAGTGGAATACAATGAACTCACCAGGAAAGCAGACCGGATCAACTCTTCAACATAATCTACAGTGGCACCTTTAACGAAATCGTAGGAGATGTTGTCGACAACTAGCTTGACACCGTCCTTCTCAAAAACCCTGCAAGTTTCAAAAAACGAATAAGAGCCAAAATAATGACAAGAGAAGGGAGAATAAATCATATTTGCGGAGATAGAAACCGACCTATCATCTTCATTTTTCTTCTCATCTAGCAAAAAGACATATTGAAATCCGGAACAACCACCGGTTTCTACACTTAATCGAAGCATCTTCCCGTCAACGTATGAATCTTTAGAACACAACTCCTTCAGTCTCTACAAATGAAGAATAAACCACATACCCAAAAATTGTTACAGGTAGCGCCAAATTAATGTGTATTACGATGAAGAATCCTTTAAGTGTGTGGTAGAGGAAGGAAAAAGTACTCAAAAGAATCAGCTGTTTGAATTAAAAAAAAAAAGTTAGCTTTTGTGGTATCACCATTGAATCTAAATCTACAATTTAATCTTTAAAAATAACTTAAATAAAACAAAATCAAAAGTTACAGGGTGCCAATCGAAGATCGATAATTTAGAGGCTCATTTCGAATTGTTGTTTTAATAAATCTACCAAATTAAACACTAAAAAGAGCAAATAAAGATGATGACTTTTGAATCGGATGCAATTCATGAACTCCATCAGATGATTCAAATTACTCCTCCGTTCTTCTATGGTTTTTTTCAATTACATAGAATTTGAATCAGGAACCTAAAGTGCTTCCATATATGCATTAACAAATTTCCAAAAATTAAATAACAAAAATTAGAGCTTTCCACTATGTTTCCCACCCCTTCCCCTGAATAGAATCGCGAGTAAACAGGATCTCAACACAAAAGCACACATTAAAAACCGAAAATGAGCATCAAAAAGTGAGGTTTCGGTGGCTACCGTGCATGAAACGAAATCGAAAGAGGAAAATTAGCAACTTTTAATGAAAAATTAATCAAATGAGGGGAGGAAAAGTTGCGGCGAAAGGATCGGCGAGGGAAGAAGCTTACGCGGACGCAATTCTCCGTCATGTGCACGGCTTCGGCTTCAGCGGCGGCGCCGCGGCTGAGGAGGAGGTGAGGAGCCTATGGTTAAGCTCTATGCGGCGGCGGAGGAGCGGCGCCACGCGACCGAGGAGGGATCTCGGCGTCGCCATGGCTCTCGCTCTCGCGCGTGTTGAGGGAGTTTGAGGAGGAGGAAGAAGAAGAGGAGGGGGAACACAAGAGTTTTCGCGAGAGGTCGAATGTCGATCGAGCTTTTATCGGGTCGGAGTGAAATTAATAAACTTTGATCCGTTAAGGATTCGGGTCGTGCGGAAGCTCCGATTGGCATTAGTTGGATCCGAACACAAAATTATAAAACTATGAAACTGTGAAACCAAAAAAAAAAAAAAAAGTTTTCTGTAGCCAAGATTTATTTATTTACTTTATCAAATTTTTAATACTAAAAACTCTTAAAAATTTTATAAATTTTTGGATTATGAGTTGCATTAACTTTGAAATGACATGGAAAATTTTTAGTTTAAATTTTTTTTCTTATAAATCTCGTGGGTGTTCTTATCATTTTCTTAATTAACAAAAAAAGCTAATCCAACCTGAAGAATCAAAATAAAAACATACATTTAATTTAAAAATTTTACTTGATAAATCAAATTAAGTGAACTATACCAAATCATCTTTAACAATCCCTGTGTTCTGAGAAACGAAATCGAAATCAAAATCAAAACAAAATTTTCGGTGTAATTTGTTTCCACTTTTCAAATTGTTTGAGTAAATTTTAATTTTAAAATTAATTTAAAGATCTGTTTTGAGCATTGCGATTTTTTTAAAAAAAAAAAACAAATAAAAAGGGTCGCGATCAGCGTGCGCTGTTTTTGTCGTTTGCTCTCCGATTTCAAATTGAATCTCGGGGTTTATCCTGCGGGAACGGGCGCATGCGGTCGCGTCCGATCCACCGTACATCAAACCAAATTCAATCTACACCGTCGCGAACGCGTCATCTCACGTGACATATATTATTTAGGTGGTTTTGGTTCACCACGTCAACAGTGAACCACCCAAGCGGAGCTACTCTTTTGCTTCTAACTCTTCCAACGAAACAAACAGAGATGGACGGTTTACGGATGACGTAGTGAACCGGTCTAGGATGATTTATCTCTGATCACACGTGGCGTACATCTAACGGTCCTTTAGTGGACACCAAATTTAAATCCAACCGTCCGTGCTTTCCCTGTTTCGGAATTTCGAATCCTCTTCACAAAAGCGCGAAAGGAACCACATCCCAATACTCTCTCTCTCTCTCTCTCTCTCTCTCTCTCTGTCTACCTCGATCTCGCTGAAGCAGAAGCAAATACGAGCTCGTTTAGAGAAAAGCGCTTCTCTCCTCCTCCTCTCTCTCTCTCTCTCTCTCTCTCTTTCTTTCTCTCTCTCTCTCTCTCTCTAGTATCGGGCTCCGAGCTTTTGCTTTCTTAGTACAAATTCGAATTCAAAGTGTCCAAAGATCTCACCTTTTTCTTTCCCCATTCCTTTTCTCTCGTAGAGGTGGAGGTGGAGGTGGAGGTGGAGGTGATCTCTCTCTTTCTCTCTAGTTAATCAGATTCCATTCTTATTATGATTTTGCCTGTTTTCAGCACGCAATCGACGGTAGGGTATTGCTATTTGGGGTTAGATTGATGCATCGATCGCGTTTTCCTTTGTTTTTTATACTCGCCCTAGTTTTCAATTCATGTGATTTGGTTACTTTTTCACTGATTTAGTGTGTATTTATTTGTTATCTGCATCGGAGCAATAACAATTTATTATGATTTTGCCTGTTTTCAGCACGCAATCGACGGTAGGGTATTGCTATTTGGGGTTAGATTGATTCATCTATCACGTTTTCCTTTGTTTTCACACTCGCCCTGGTTTTCAATTCATGTGATTTGGTTACTTTTTCACTGATTTAGTGTGTATTTATTTGTAATCTGCATCAGAGCAACAACAATTTATTATGATTTTGCCTGTTTTCAGCACGCAATCGATGGTAGGGTATTGTTATTTGGGGTTAGATTCATGCATCGATCGCGTTTTCCTTTGTTTTCATACTCGCCCTAGTTTTCAATTCATGTGATTTGGTTACTTTTTCACTGATTTAGTGTGTATTTATTTGTGATCTGCATCAGAGCTACAATGGATGGGTGGATTCTGAGCAATTTGATGTACATGGTTTACTATCCATTTTTCTGGAGAGAGAAGTATAAATTAACACTCATGTAGTGGATTCTGAGAGCAAAGTGCTCCTTTGAGCTCCATTTAGGGTTTGAAGCTTGAGATTTTGTAACTGGATCGATGAATCTTTCCTTTTAGTATAAAAAAATCCAATTTTGCTTGGAGTGGGGTTAGCAATGAAGCCCAATATGATGAATCTGAAGGGCAAATCCGGTGGAAGGATGGTTACGACACAGCAGGTGATCTTCGAAATGAAGCACAAGTTGGTCCTTTCGCTTAATAAGCTTGCGGATAGAGACACCCACCAAATCGGAGTGGAGGAGCTTCAAAAGGCCGCCGAGGGTTTATCGCCTGAATTGATCGGCCCCTTCGTTTCTTGCATTACCGATACAGATTCGGAGCAAAAGAGCGCGGTTAGGAAGGAGTGTGTGAAGGTTATGGGAACCCTAGCAAGGTTTCATGGGAGCCTTTTGGCTCCTCACCTGCCGAAAATGGTGGCGAGTGTAGTTAAGCGTTTGAAGGATTCAGATTCAGTTGTTAGGGATGCTTGTGTGGAAACTTGCGGTGTTTTAGCTATGAGCATAAGAAACTATAATGGTGCTAATGGTGAAGGCGGTAGTGGAGGGTTCATTATATTGGTTAGGCCGCTTTTCGAAGCTTTGGGTGAGCAGAATAGATATGTACAGGCCGGTTCGGCTCTGTGTTTGGCTAAAGTTATTGATGAGAGCGGCGATCTCTCTTTGTCGATTTTGCCTCAAATGCTGGCTCGTGTTGTTAAGTTGCTAAAGAATCCGCACTTCATGGCAAAACCAGCGATAATTGAATTGATCAGAAGCATTATTCAGGTAATTACTTACTTGTTGCCCTTGTGGTGAAAAATGGTTTCCCTTTTTGCTTCGCATTTATGACCAAACTGTTGAAGTAGATTGTTCTTTTTCTTTTTCTTTTTCTTTTTGTTCATGTGTTGAGTAATCTCTGAGACTTTACTGACATGTATATACAACAAATGCACTTGTATCCATATATCTGTAGTGAATGTATATCAATATCTGCCAACAGAAGTCGAAAGTTAGAAGCGCAACATTCATCGCTAGGAGTAAAAAGCAACATTCATCGCTAGGAGTAAAATGCACTTGTATTCATCGCTAGTTTCAGCAGAACCACATCTTTATTTCTCTGCATCCATTTTTCTGATTACTATTCTTGGAACTCTTTACGTCGACATAAAATGGTTTCTTTTTATAAGGGATAACAGCTAAAGTAGAACTGGGATTTCTCTTTATTCTGGTGCATTACGTGTTAATCTATATGAAGACTGCACTAATTAATGCACGGCATTTAGAAATCGCTTTACTAGGTTTTGTTTTCAAGATGTAATACACAGTAAAAACTAGCTTGCTACTCTCTTTTTCCATTGAGACTTCTTTTCTATGATTTTTGTAATTCTTCTTTCTCCTTTTCATGATACTGCATCTTAAATTTTCAGGCTGGAGGTGCTTCTTCTCAGCAAGCTTTATCTACTGCTATAAACAGCATTACAGAAGCCCTTAAAAGTAACGACTGGACAACACGAAAAGCTGCTTCTGTGGCTTTGGCAAGTATAGCCATCGGTGCTGGATATTTGTTGGGTTCTTTTAAAGCTTCTTGCCTTCGCTCCCTCGAATGTTGTCGGTTCGACAAGGTCAGTTTGAACTAATAATTCGATTGCATTTCACTTTTTTTTTTCTTTTTCTTTTCAATTGATTTGATGGCTTCTACTTTATAGGTCAAACCAGTGCGTGATGCAATCTTGCATGCCGTTCAGTGTTGGAAAGCTCTTCCAGGGCCTGGTTCTCCCGAACCTTCTGAAGTTGGATCTTCAACAAAGGGTTTAACAAGCACACTACATTTTTAGCATCTTTTTTTATTACTAGAACCACTTAAAGTCCTTCCTTTATGAACAAGTGTTACTTTGTCCGCGCTGTTCCGTTGCAGCAAATTTAGGTCATTTTGATGATTCCTAATAATATGCTCCTTATGTGCCTAGGGTGAATATTTATGTTGCACTTTGTGGTTATTGTTATGTCAAAATTGGGATATAACACTATTTTGGTCGAAGCAGGCATTACATGGGTAATGAATTCTCTCAAAAACACAGTAAAGAACGCCAGTTAGTTATATATAAAAACATAGCATGATCCCCATAACACAATTTAGATGAATTAAACCAAATGTGACACATTTAACCTACTAAATCATCATTGCAATGGAATTTTTGGATTGACAATACAACCGGAGACTTGATATGATGCCTGTTGTGTTATGATATATCTGTACTATTTTGACAAGAACCACTTAAGATAAACGAAAAGTAACTTCATATTGGGTACGAGTCATGTTCGCATGTCATGTTTACAAGTTCCATCCCTGATGTGCTTGCTTGTGCAACAATTTTTTTGTATGTTGTTAACTGGTCGTCCGTGTAAACCTACGTGACAATTATATAGGATTTGTTTAGGCCTTTGTTATATCATTTTCTTTTTAGGCTAACAATCTCTTGACTATAACTAAACTAGAGATGCTTGTACCTATGAAGATATCCATCTTTAATGTTTTTTCGGATTTCTTTTTATGTATACTAGATATCACTTGTGTTCCCTTCTTAATGCAGGTTTACTTACTTATTTATCACTTCTTTGTTGTAGTGTTTAGGTGCATATATTTATTTTGCCTTTAATTCTTCTTATTTTAGAAAATTTTGGCGGAGATTACCATGATGTCACTAGCGTTAGTGATGGTGGATGGAGAGATTCCTCTTTTCGGAAGGCCACCCCTGTTTCTGTTCTAAGTGGTAATTCTATTACTTCGATGAAGAAAAGAGCTCCATTATCCATGAAGAGAACAACATTAAACAGCGTGTCTAATCACCAAGAAGGAAAAGCAAACGATTGGCACATTGAGATATCACTCCCAAAGAGTCATAATCCAAAGGATGCTGAAAGAAGGGAAGCAAACGCAATTTTAGAACAAGGAATAAAATATGAATATGATGCTGCAGATTATAAGCCAGAGAGCTCCTCAGTTTCGGATTTAGCTAGCAGGAGCTATGAGACAAAGCACATAACAGTTACACAGGAGTGCATTGAGGATTGTGATTCAGAAAACTTAATAGGGATAAATGACAAGTTTGCCCGTCAGGAGATTGAACCCGGAAGTTTTACAAGTCGGGAGCGGAAGAGTTTGGACTCAACTGTTACTGATTTGGGTTCGCAAGGTATGCATGGTTGTTGTCTTCATGCGGCAAATGAACTGACCTTCATCAAAAAGCAACTTGTCGAGATCGAAACCAAGCAAGCAAACTTGCTTGATCTCTTACAGGTACTCAAATAATTTTGCTGTCTATTGCAAATCTTTACTCAGACTTGAAAATTGTCTGCTTGTATTTGATAAGGTAACTAAGGATGATGTTGGCTGTTTCGATTGTTTAGTTCCTATTAGAGGATTTTATATTGCATATTATGGATTGGTCGCTTGCATATTTTAGTTGCAGTGCGGTTGTTGGCTTCTTTCTGCAGATAATTATGACTATTCTCCTTTTGTTTTATCATGTTCTCCAAGTATCCTCTTTCAAGAAAATAATAGAGACATTAAGTAGTGTCGATGCATGTACAAAATTGCTTACGAGTTGCTGGTATTATCTGTTTTACTTTTTTGCCATGATATGTTTGTTGAATTTTCGCCTATCATTATGGTGGTAAACTGGTATGAACATTTCCTCTCTTCAACATGAGCCTTAAAAAACTGTAAAGCCATTTCATACTTCTCTCTCTCTCTCTCTCTCTCTCTCTCTCTCTCTCTTTGTGATTAAAATTGCATTCACATTCTTTCAGGTGTTTATGGGTAACTCAATGGATAACCTTTCGACGCTACAATCGAAGGTACATAACCTGGAGCATGCTGTACAAAAGATAGTACACTGTGTTACTCCAAATGAAAGTTGTTCGACCATCGCCATCTCAAAACTTTTGAAGAGCCAATGTGCTTCTCCATCCCCTAGACTCTCTATTTCCACACCTAGGCCATCCGTGGAAGTCAACTACAAACCGCCGCTTCTATCTACAAATAATGGAGACCTATGCAGGGATAATGCTTCTCCTAAAAGCAGAACAGCTACCTCAGTCAAAGTGGGAGTTGACCTATGGAGGGATCCTACTCTCAATATAGCTAAGAATTCAATAGACGGACGTCAAGGACGTCAGCGGAAAATCCATGAAAGGACTTACTGTTCAGCTAGTAATGAAAGCCCTAGACAAATGAAACTGGAATCAATGACAGGCATTTGGAAGCAGATTAAGGAGCTCCTTAGCACTGGGGATGTGGAATCTGCATACACGGAGGCGATTCATTCTGGCGCTGATCATTGTGTTATTGAGCTAATGGATAGAACTGGGCCTGTTCTTGAAAGATTGACTCCTGAAACAACCAATGAAGTTCTGAGGGTTCTTGCTACACATTTTCTGGATCAAAGGCTTCTTGATTCTAGATTACATTGGTTGCAACAAGTGAGTTAAACAATCTTCCATTACCGCACAAATATATAGATAATTTTCCATACACACCCCTCAGAAGTGCATTTTTTATTTAGTGCCCTTATCTTAAGTTAGGGAGCCACCCCATTCAGGGGCAAGTTTGTTTCGTGAAAGAAAAAAGTGTTTTTCCAAAGATAGACATTTTGTACGTACAAAGCTATATATTAAGTGATAAAGTTTTGTAAGTTTACTTATGAAAGGCGTATATATTATAGATTTGTAATCTTAATCACCAAATATAATCTGTTCATTGTTGAGTTCTAGGTGGTGGACTTATGCTCCAATCATGAACCAAGACATATTTTTCTGTCGCCAAGAGCACAAATGGAGTTCCTGTCAGCAATACATGAAGTGACGACGAAGGGATTCGTTGATCCAGTCGACAGAATTTTGATCAAGCAGATCACAACAAAGTTGAGCCAACTTTGCGGTGATGTCTCGGGCAGGTTTGTTCAGCAACTATGAGACTTAAATTTTGTCATCATAATCATGGTTGAGAGCTCTTAGCGTCGTACCGCATATCATGATAATTTAACCTGCTTTTGAAAATATCCGTAAATAGTCCAAGTAAGAGGGGGATTGTTAGTCACGGATTAACCAATATAATCCAAATATATTATTTGCATTTTCTTGTCACATATTTGTGGTTGGCTCATTCTTCAGCAAATTATCTTCCAGTGATACTTACCTTAAGTCCTTCAAATTTCGAACGTTCTTCGCCCTTCTATATATAGTTTGTATAGTATCATTTTATACAATTTCTTACACAAGCTCTCTTATAGGAAACCTCTCCGGAATAGAGGACCAGCTGGAACAAAAATATCATTAAGCACAGCCATGAGATAACTCTGCTGCAGAAAAGTTGAAAAATGATATCCTATTTCTGCATCTTTAATATCATGCAAGGACTCCTTTTTTCCTTTTTGTTTCACCTTTTTCGGTGGTTGTATGAATGATGATTCTCATTTTTATCAATCTTCTTAATGCTTGTTTAGTTTGAGAAGAAGTTTTGCTAAATGGCGATGATGATTCACCATCATAGATCGCGAGTTGGACTTGCAAATTCATTTGCGCGAATCGCTGTTTAGGTGCTGCTCTGAAAGTAGAGCAAAAATGTTCCAAGAAAAATATATAGATTCTGCATAGGCTTGAAAAACCAAGGAAAACTGTTTTCTGAAAAAAAAAAAAGAAAAAGAAAAAGAAAAAGAAAGAAGTTTTCATGGAAACACTTTTTTTCTGCAGTTTTTATTCTTTTCGAATAAAAAATAAAATTACTATTTTTTTATAAATCTGAAAAAAGATTTAAAAAAAAAAACTTTAGGAAACAAACAGAGGAAATATTTTTTTCCAGCGAGAAAACTATTTTTCGAGATATTTTTTGAAAAGCGAAAGATTTTGCAAATCTTTTTTTACAAAATCTATGGTGATTAATGCGACTATGAAATGAATAAATAGGGTTACAGCCTCAACATTCTTGCAAGTCGGTTTTTTTAACACAACAAAAGGGAGCACATCATGGAGTTTTTGGGCTTGGCCTACAAAATCTTTTAAAGATAAAAATAGGTATTCAAAATTTGTATTTGTAAAAATAGATCGATAAAAATAGTGAATCGTTCATCGCATTCTAAAAGCATTGAATCATTCACCATTTTTATTCTAATTTATATATTTTCTATGTCCAAACTTCAAAAAAAGTATAGTATTAAAACACTAAAAATAGTTTTAATTCTTTAGAGTAAGCGGCAAATAATTTACCATATTTAAAAAGCAATAATTTATTCACTATATAAACCTAGCTTTGTAAATAAATTTTTTAGTGGACTATTTTTATAATAAAAAAATTCGCACATCATGCTTACAAAATTGATCTTTAGTGTATCTCCCAACTGCATATCTTTTCCATATGACCCCCCCCCCCCCCCNCTATGTCCAAACTTCAAAAAAAGTATAGTATTAAAACACTAAAAATAGTTTTAATTCTTTAGAGTAAGCGGCAAATAATTTACCATATTTAAAAAAAAAAAACCCAAAAAGCATTTACTGGAACAAAAAAGTTTTCCGGAGTTTGAAACTTTAAAGCTGAAAAGGTAGGAGCTTAGACTCATCCTGATTAAACTTTTCTCCATAAAATTATCGCATTATAATATAACAAAAATTCAAAAAATAAAGTGAAGAGCTGTATTACTAGTATCTATTCTTCTTAATTCTTCGAAAAAAAATGTGGTGTTACTACTTTGGCAAATCGATATCTCATGAAAATTTCGACTATTTGAGCAATGAAAATTGGGCATTTTTAAATGCTTCAAGGATACAATTTGATTTGGTATGAGAAATGACCGGGGCAATAAATAATCTAAGAAATTCTGATTAGGCGTACCCTTGATGGTGTATGGAAGTTAGCAGGTGAAAGCATTATTTTTCTGTTTCAGTAATACGAATCGGAGTCGTCACTGCGACGAGAGGCGCTCAGATCTCCACCCAGTCTCTTGTTGATACTTGTGTGCTGCACACACCGGACCAGCGCTTGCACCACTTCGGACATCGGTGGACGGAACTCGGGCTCCGACTGCATTAAAAGCATTAAAAGAACATTAGAGAATTCATGAGAAACTCTGAAAACTGTTTGGTGAATGCAAACATTGGTGCAATCCAGACAAAAATCATGGAGAATGCATTGCATGCCTACAAGAAAGCCAGTGAATTTTGATTCAACCAAAAAGGCTGGCAACAAGTTTTACCTGGACGCAGAGAGCGATGACATCGGCAAATCGAGACAAGGATTTGGGGGGGTAGAGGCCGCGGAGCGCAGGATCCACCATCTGCGCCAGGGCATCGATATCGTGGAGTTGCGGAGTTGCCCACCGAACCAAGGATTGCTCCATTCTTGGCTTAGAACTGAAAATAGATACAGCATCCACACACAATGTGAGATTCTTGCTGAGAATATATTTCTTACAATGCTGTTTCTACTAAGTAAAAATATGCATAGTGTATTAATTAATTATCGTACAGATTTGATTGTGGGGGCAAATGAGAACAGGTATTTTACAAACATGATGCGGGATTGTGAAAAGACTCATTTAACCAAGTAAGCATCATCCATACTAAGTATAAATATGCATAGTGTATTAATTAATTATCGTACAGATTTGATTGTGGGGGCAAATGAGAACAGGTATTTTACAAACATGATGCGGGATTGTGAAAAGACTCATTTAACCAAGTAAGCATCATCCAATAGATTGTGTTTGTTGCGTTGGAAGATCCCTAGAAGCTATCTGAAAAGGAAAAATCAGCTTTGGAAAAATGGTTACTCGGTGTTGCTGGAGCTTTGGCAAAATATGCTGTTTGAATAGAGCTGGTCAAAGAAGTGATAACAACTGTTTTGTTAAAATCCCCTTAATAGCTTCCAGTGAAGAAATAATAGGAGGAGAAATTCAAATTGGAGCATCTGCCTTTTGAGCTCAACAACACACGGCTGGCTTTTCCTTCTTAAGTAGAGATGCTACTTGAATCCAGGCCAAACAGGCATGGTATTTGGGCATAGCTATTATCTAATGCAAAAAAAAGCATCTTGCTGATGTAAGAGTTCTGAATATAATCTTTTACCTGTCATAAGGCTTACGACCAGTCAACAGCTCTAACATAACCACCCCGAAGCAGTAGATATCACTCTTCATCGTATAAGACGATGGTTTTATGCATTCGGGGGCATTATAACCTGGTCCTAAGTTCTCACTGGGATCCTGATACAATTTGATGTGTAATTCAGAATTACATCTTCAGAATTGTATATACAGTTTCATCGTATAGCAAACAGCAAGGTGATGATACCTCATAGAAGACTGTTAGACCACATTCAGATAAGTGGGGATTGAGCTCTTCATCAAGCAAGATGTTTGCAGAGCTTATGTTCTTATGGGTCATGGAAGGGGAGCAGACCTCATGAAGGTACCTGAATTGGGAAAAAGTGCTTAGTTTATCAAGCATCGGAAGGCTGCTGATGGCACCGAAAATAAATTTGCAGTTAATGAATGTGGTAATAACTGAATATGTAACATATATACAAATGGAAAAACAAAAAGAAAAAAAAAAAAGTAACATGGAGCAATTTCATTGATGCAATTTCACCAAAACCAAAATAGGTAGGTTGGTACATCCTCCTTCAAAAGTGATTTCCATAGCTTCCATCTAACGAATTACAGTTGACCAACTATAAATTTCTAATTTGAGGGATAATCAGTCAATTTTCTGATTAATGTTTGGAGATTAAAACTCATTATAAGTAATAAAAAAAGTAGGATATGCATTGACTGAGCAGTAGATATGTTAGGGACATTTAGAATGCCGTTTACTATTTGTTTCTTTCTCCAATTTCACTCGTTAACATCCTAAGAAGTTAATTATATATTACTGCAAACAGTGCAATCACGGTGTGAATAAAATTTTTGCAAATCGGGATCTGAGTAATAATAAGATAGTGCATTCAGTGCCCAGAACAAAGAAAGCAATATCAAGCATACTATCACAAAGTCGAAATCAATGCAATTTAGCATTCCAATTGGATCAACTTACTCTACAGCGCGGGCAGTACCGAGAGCAATCTTAATCCGGGTGTCCCATGTTAATGGCTTGCTGTATTCATCTGAGAGATGTAGAAAATCGTGAAGAGATCCATTTCTTTGGAATTCATACACCAACAAAGGATGGCCAGGCTCCGAGCAATAACCCAAAAGCTCAGATATGTTTGGGTGGTGCAGCTTGGAAACGCCAGAAACAAGTTCCATGAATTCGGAGGAGCTGCCTCCAGAATCATTTATGGTCTCTAGCTTCTTCACAGCCAAAACCTAAGAGCATGAGAGAGGGGAAGTGAGAGATGCAAGGAAAGTTTTGTTACTCATTCCTCAGCCAAATTAATAGATATGCAGGAGTCAAAAACATACAGGTGCTCCCTGAGCTATAGCGCGCCTTTGGAAATGGTATAACTTTTTTTTTGACTTTACTATCTAACCTCGCAGTATGTTTGATTTAAATTCCTCCAATAACAACTTGAAGACATCTTTAACTTCTTTGACTGAATATTCTGTAAGCCTAATAGAATGTTCTGTTGCTTGCTGAAATGTTCTATAAATTTTTTGATAGAAATTGTAAGTTATGACAGAACTTGGAGTTTTCTGAAATCAAAAGTAATTAAAGGTTAGGTAATAAAATCAAAATTTTGAAGTTCAAATACCAATTCGGAAATATGGTATAGTTCAGGTATATTCTATACATTTTTACCCATTCAGAATCGTACCTTTCCATCAGCATATTTTGCCTTAAAGACACGGCCAATAGTCCCCTGTCCAAGAAGCCGACCAGCACTAAAGCCTCCAGTAGCTGCACGCAGATCTTCTAATGAATATGAGGTCATGGTAATAGGGTTCGTGCTTCTTTTGGAGTGAACTTTGTTTGCAAACTCATTATCATTAAATGATTTGCGTGGTTCGGATGGCTGACGCTTAAGGCCCGTGGAAAGAGATCTTTCAAAAGCCTTCATGCTGATCGAAGAGGAGTGCTTAAGCTCTGTACAGCGGTAGAATGGTCACAGAAAGATTATAAGGTTAAAAGATACAGGCACTACCTGAAGTATATTGTACTTCTAAAACGTATCAACTATTTAGAAGTTTCGATTTAATACCCGTCCTTTTCGTTGTTATTATTATCTTTACTACCACTCTGTGAGGTTCTGTCAAAGCTTGACATCTTCATCAAAAAAAAAAAGTTGTAAAATATTCTGTCATGTAGCAGGATAATAGCATATTTCGTTAAAGAAGTTACATACACCATTAAATTTTGACGGAGAGGTAGTGAAATCAAAACAACAAAAGGTTAGGTACAGAAATTAAACCATCTCAACTTTAGGTTCTCAACCATCTAAATTTTAGGTACTTAATTTCCAGTTTATTATTGTAGTTCAGGCAGTGTCTGTATATTTCTACCAGAACAAACTAGTAAACCAAAACCAAAGTTTCAAAAGAGTTACCCTTCTGGTCATCAGAAACTAGAGGTGTAAAAGTTCTGTTCTGACTAAGCTGTTCATCAAATCTTCCATCCAAATAATGAGCAGAGGACGAAGATCTCTTTTTCATGAAAGTCAACAGGATGAGAGCCACAACCAACACAGCAATTACAGCAGCAGCAATGGCTACTCCATTAACAATTGAGTTCCCTTTCAATGAGTTTCCCCCACTGCCAGTGTTTGAAGCCTTAACCATACCAGGAGGTGCTGTTCCGGATGACCAAGAATTTCCCCCCACCCTTTTAAAGTAATAAGAGATATCAAAATGTTTAGGGGAAAAAATAATAATACTTGGGTTACCAAAGAAGGAATGATAGATAAATTACGAAATGTGCAGTACTCACTGCAGGTTATCTATGCCCTTTAGTTTACTTGGAATCCATCCTGTGAACTGATTGTTTTCAAGATTCCTTGGAGCAAACAAAAGTAATCATATGTTAGAGGTCAATCGGAAAGGTTTTTGACAAAATATATAATTCTTCCAAAGACACCTATAAATATAATTCAAATCCATAGAAGTTTCAAATAATTTACTCATATAGTTAGAGTGGAGGTATGAAACACTGCAAAAAACTGAATAGCAAACTAGATAACAAATAACCAGCTTGCATCCCCCCTCGACCCTGAAATCCAAAAAAGGACAACACATATGCAGTATAGCCAAAGATTTTAGCAGATGAATTACGAGTTGATTTTAGCCAATGTCATTCTCAGTAAGGGCAACTGGGAATTTCTAGTTAACTAGTGAGCAGGCTCTGTTCTATCAAATATAAGGTGCCTTAGATGGGAGAGAAAGATCAAAACTAACATAAGAACATGTGATGGAAAATAGTTCATATAGGAACTACATCAAGGTCCGGCGGCTTCATTCTTCTTATTGTTGGAGGCAGTGACTGATACTTCATGTGATTGTACAGAAAATAGTTTTCGCATCTAGTCATGTGTTACTAGTGGCAAATTTTACAAACTGGACATATTCAAGAATTTATACATATAAGGGCTGTGCACACTTACAGATCCTCAAGGGGAAGAGTGCTGAGAACATTGACTGTACTACTGAATTGATTGTTCTGTAAATATCTGTACATGGACCAAAGAAAAAAAATAATTAACCATTTTGTCCAGAAGAACTAGACAAATAATTTAGATAAGATGAAGTTGGTTCATTACAGAGTTTTGAGGCTTGAGAGGGATCGAAAACTTTGAGGCAGGCTACCTGAGAAGCGGTTGAATGACAGATCCCTGGTACCATAACCTAAGCATATCAATAGAGAATACATGCACATACAAATAAAAAAAGAAAAAGAAAGAAAAATAACTAGAAATCTGGAGTGCAATATCATGACAGAAGACTATATAACTGTCATATACGTACCTGCACATCTGTTATGTTGGAGTGTGCCCATACTATCAGAAGAACTTGCAAGCAATAAAGCATGTTATGCTAGTAGCCACTAGATGCTTATTGATCCTAGAAATGTTGGGTTCCTTAGGTATATCATTCATAAGGTCAGTTAAATGGGTTAAACAACCAGGAAGCAATAAGCGACAAGACTTAATTCAGATTATTATGCTACTTAAGCTTTCTGTATCAATACAATTGACATTGGGCTCTGTACTCCATCAGAGAAAGATTTAGGAAGATCTTAAAGGTTTTATGTATGACTAAAATAGGGAGAAATAAAATATTTGTCTACTTCAGATTCTTCAGAATTGTCCAACAATTTGAAGATAGTAAAGAAAGCAAGTGAAGAAACCAATTAGCATAGAGCTAGCAAATGCTAGATTGGTTCTTTATTGCAAGATGTTCCTGTAATAAACTTAGGGAAGGGAAAACAACTTACAGCACAGAGAGCTTTGGAAGCTTTCCAAACATATCTGTCAACTGTCCATTAAGCTGATTACTTGCAACATTTCTGCAGTTCAAAAGCATTCGACGTTTAAAAAGGCAGCAGTGTAAAAGAAATATTCAGATAACAAAGCAGAAGTTCTTCTTACAGATACTCGAGATCAGTCATTTGAGAAATCGAATAAGGAACACCACCAGTAAAAGCATTCCTAGCAAGATTTCTGAAAACAAGCATCGATATCATTGACGACAATTTCAGGATGCAGTTAAAATTTTTCAGGCGCTTTTCCCATCAACTACCATAATAACTATGTAAAAAAGATTTTAAATTTGATAATTACATGCATCACATAAGTGGCTTACATATGAACTGCATTTGGTGGAAGTTGGTATGGAATATCACCATGGATGTTGTTCTTGCTCATGTCACTGTACTAAGAAAAAGAAACAATTGGTCTAAGTTGCAAAACTGAGAATGATGAAAGTGAATAATAACGAAACTAACTCTCACAAGTTAGTTACTGAAGTCAAACTTGAAAGTTGATAACCCAGTGTACCAGTCAGTCCAAGACCTGATAGATTGCTGCACAATTAGCATAATAAAATATGCAAGTGAGTGACATATGAGCAAACATCATGCGTAGAAACATACAGCAGATTTGAAGGATTCCTTAAGGTTTGATGTTACATGAGATGGAAGCAACAACACAAACGGAAAATGCCAGTGCAAAATGCAGAAAGCAAAATAAAATCGATCACCAGCTTATGGCAAACATTGTACAGATACTTACATATATAACCCTGTGAGATTAGCCAACTACGTGCATCCCTGGAAAATCTGAATTTTCATACATTTCCTCCGCTACCCCAATTTCTTACAAATAATCACCTTCTTTCAAAAACTCTTCCAATACAGAACCAACTAAATCCAACCATTTGGATGACTATCTAACTTAAGATAATGATATTATTTTTAAAAAAATGCGGTTCTGATGATATATATGAATTCAGATATTACGCTGGCCTATATGTAAAATCGATGATATTGCAAGGTTGTATGTGTAACACTCCCAACATTGTATCAAAATATTCCCTTTCTTCTTATCTCCGTAATATTCCTACAAAACTCCTCATAATTTCGCAAACAAACATGCGGATGTCACAGGCCACTTTTCTTTTCCACCAAAAGTGCAACATTCAGAATTGGTAATGTTGTACTACACCGTGATGAAAAGCCAGAAAAGCTAGAAAAGCCAAAGTAATCAAACAATGAAAAAGATACTGAAGTCAAATAAGAAGATACATCTCTGTTACTGATGAGCCTGAGCACTTGATTCCCTTCCAGCCTTTTCCGCAGGGATCGCCGCCACTCGAACTCCAACCAGTCAGCTGAGAGGGGGAATTTAAGCTGCTATACATGACATTTAGGGCAGAAACTGCAAAAGCAATTAACAAAGTATACACCGTTTAGAGTACAAAGATCGTTTTACTTAGATTTACCCATTTTAGACAATAAAAAGTTCAAATCTAATGTAGCAGATTCAGTTATTAGAATAAGATACTTTCTCTAGAGATCCAAGCATTCTAGCTTCCATCTACTAAGCAGGTTTTGGCCATAAAGCACGCCAAGTGCTCAATATACCTAATACTACCTTGCAATCACCAGAATAGTGCTCAATTTTGCTAGAAACTATTAATTAATACCACAAATCAAGCGCATTTGAATCAAAAACAAACTTCTATGAATCGAATTACGCGAACACTGACCATCCGGCTGATCCGTCTTGGCGAGGGCACCAATGGCGATAGATATAACCACAGAAATAATCAAGAGAACCGGCAGAGAGAGATAGGGAGCCATCTCTGCGATCGGAGCCCTAGGGTTCGGGGATCCTCGACGAGGGCGGTGCGCGGGGAAGCGGAACAGGAGGGGCCGCAGCGAGAGCCGAGGCTTCGGCTCGGTTCGTCTCGATCCAAGGCGAGGGCATTGGATTCTAAAATTAGGGTTTGGGAGCAGCTAAATAAAGGAGGGGAGAGGACGACGAAGACGACGACCAGGGGAAGCGCCATTGGAGGAGGCGCGAGAGTCGCGGGGATCCTCTGGTCTTTATAGCGCCTCCTCGTAGCATGAATTTAAACTCAAAAAGCGCTTTTGTACGCGTAAGTTCTTGCGTGCACCGGGTCCACCACGTCATCCACGAGTGATGCAAGTCATTCGGACCAAAATTTTGAGGGAAAACTTCAAATACCCCCACGTGGTTTTGTACTTTCTCACTTTAGTATTTTGTGCTTTAAAGTGTATCAAGTTAATACCATGTGGTTTCAAGTTAGTACCTTATGGTTTAAAGTGTATCAAGTTGGTACTTTGTGATTTTATTTTTGTATCAAGTTAGTACCCGTGGTTTTATTTTTCTATTTTTATTATCCATTTTGGGGTATTTTTTTTGTTAAATCAGTGACAAAGTTAAAACTAAAAGGTGCTAAATGAATATTCGATAAATCTAGATAGGGTATCTGAAATTTTTTGTATATAATAATTTAATGAAATATTAAACCACATGATACTAAAGTGAGAAAGTACGAAACCACAGGGTACTAACTTGATACACTTTAAATCACAGGGTATTAAAGTGAGAAAGCGAAACCATAGGGTACTAATTTGATACACTTTAAACTACATGGTACTAAAGTGAGAAAGTGCAAAACCACATGATACTAACTTGATACACTTTAAACCATATGGTACTAAAGTGAGAAACTACGAAACCATAGGCGGGGTATTTGAAGTTTTTTCAAATTTTGATGCATCCTCCACAAATTTTAAAGCACTTCCGCAACGAACACGACAGTTACATCTTAAATATCGATACGATGAATCAGACGGTCTCATATTAGGAATAGTTCATATTATTTTTTTCTAAATAATTTAGAATTTAGTTAAAATAATCTTCAATCGTTCATCGTCTATTACACAAACAGTCTTAATTTGTAGATCATCTCCACTAATATTTTTACTAGTCCGATAAAAATTCGTTGGTGAAAAGAGTTCTCAATATCAAACTGCCTTATTTACCGTCTATTATGTTAAGTATATGAATTTCACACGTACAAAAAATCGTAAATAAGACGATTTTACGTTGGTTTTAAAACACGATGGTACAAAATGATTAAAATTTTTTTCCTCCAATAAATATGCACCTATGTATCTAAAATCTAAAATATGTTGTATATATTTAAAGGAGACAAAATTTGAAGAGAAAAATAAAAGAGGATATAAAAAATATATGTAATGTAACAAAAAGAATGATATTTGTTCCTATAAGTCACGGCGATGGAACCGTAGTGAAGGGGACCAAAATGACAAATCAAATTATATTGAGGGAGTTAAAATATAAATTTTTAAAATGTCATATGATTAGTGTCATACTATTACTTTTTTCCAAACTCTATTGTATAAACATAGACCAAACGGGCTTTTAGTGATCAGAGCAAATTATCTACAAAAGTTTAAAAATTGAAGTACGTAAATATAAAACATAGGTGCCAATTCATAAAATTGGCAAAGTAGTAGGACTATTCAAAAATTTTTACCCTATTAAATTAACTTTACCTAATAAATAAATTTGCCAAAAAAAAAGAAGGAAAAACTTTTAATACCACCCTTGTGGTTTCACACTTTCTCACTTTAATACCATGTGGTTTAAAGTTTATTAATTTAGTGTCCGGTGGTTTTATTTTTATTTTTTTATTATCGATTTCACTAATTTTTTTCGTTAAATCAATGACAAAGTTAAAACTAAAAGGTAATGAAGTGAATATTCGATAAACCTAGGTGGGATATTTGAAATTTTTTATATATAATTTAACGAAATATTAACGAAAAAGTAAAAATGAAACTATAGGACACTAACCTGATACACTTTAAACCATAGGGTACTAAAATGAGAAATTATGAACTTACAGGGTGGTATTTAAACTTTACCAAAAAAAAAAAAAAAAAGTAAATTCGAAAGGAATCGTAAAACCTGAAACCGGTAATGGTTCGGAAAAACCACGGCGATAACTGGACCTGAGTTGTTAAGATGCACGAACCAAGACCCCCGCGCCACGTGGATTCCCGAGATAATTAGGCGCTTCGCGACGGTCATCTCGTTGGGCACGAGATTACCGTTTTAGCTTCAGTAAAATAACCAAATTATTACCATCAATTACCGTAAAATTATTTTTGTAAATAATATTATACTTAGAACTTAAATAGTAATAATAATTACCGTAATTGTTTTTACTCTCTTATATTTTAGTAAAACAAATATGGAATATTTGATAACTATAGTTTCAAAGTTATTAACAGTTTTTTTTTTTTTNTTTTTTGAGAGATAGATAGCACATTATCCGTTTCGTTTATTTCATTTAGAAATAAACTAAGTTAAAAATGTAAATCAACTAGGATTCAACTACGATTTGAACTTGGGACCTCGGGTATCAACCACCAAGTTCTTTGCCACTTGCTCTAGGAATAGTCGGTTATTAATAGATAATAGTTGAAAAAAAAATTACTTTATTTTATTTTAATTGAAAATTATTTTCAACTTAAAAATCAGTTATAGCAAACAAGTATATTCTTAATCTTGTTATGTGTTTTTAAGAATCATATTCAATTGAAGTTTTTCCTAATTGGGAAAACTTCAAAAACCCCCTGTGGTTTCGCACTTTTTTATTTTAGTACCTTATGGTTTAAAGTGTATTAAGTTAGTACCCTGTGGTTTCTCACTTTATCACTTTAGTACTCTGTGGTTTAAAGTATATCCAGTTAGTACTCTGTGATTTTATTTTTGTATAAAGTTAGTACCCTGTGGTTTTATTTTTGTATCTTTAAACTACAGGATACTAAAGTGATAAAGTGTGAAACCACAGGGTACTAACTTGATACACTTTAAACCACAGGGTACTAAAGTGAAAAAGTGCAAAACCACAAGGTACTAATTTGATACATTTTAAACCACAGAGTACTAAAATGAGAAAAAGTGAAACCATCCGGGAGTATTTGTAGTTTTCCCTAATTTTTTTTTGTCAATAATAATGATTACTTTATTGCCTCTGTCCATTTGATATTGCCAGAGTAAATACATTGTATGATTTGAATGTTTTTATTTTGATGACATAAAATTAACTCAATTTAGGCAATATATTTTCGTATTTACTTAGAAATTATTTATATTAGTAGCTCTTGTAAAATGACTAAATTACGTGCCTTCAAAGTCCCAATAAAGTTTTGCTAATCTTAAGGCAAGCTATTTTTATACACGAAAACAGCTCAAGTTGCAATTCATCTCTATATTTATTGAATTAGATCACATATGTGGTGTCAA
Organism: Ananas comosus; assembly: GCF_001540865.1. Taxonomy (NCBI): domain Eukaryota; kingdom Viridiplantae; phylum Streptophyta; class Magnoliopsida; order Poales; family Bromeliaceae; genus Ananas; species Ananas comosus. The sequence goes on from NC_033639.1 coordinate 9,412,418, forward strand.
CGAGCCGAATACGAACTGACTCGTTAAAGTATCGAGTTCAAAAATTCAACTCATGTTCGATTTGTTTATTAACGAGTTGAACACGAGTGGGCTCACGAACAATAAGTAAAAAGAATTAGAAAAGATATGTATAGAAAATAAATTTTTGAGATCCAACTCATTAGACTTTAATTCAACGGTTGAAACTTTACATATAAATATACTTTTTTTTATAACTGAGTTGTATTTTGTATGTAGTTTGGACTAAAAGTTAAATAATAAAAATATATATTTTATACATATAATTATTTATTCATATATATAAATATAAAATATATAAATATAAATTATATATATTTCATGTTGTTATCGAGCCAAATAAGAGCGAGCTGACTCCAACCCGTGTCCAACTTGTTTATTGAACGAGCTGAAAAAATCAATTCGTGTTTAGTTCGTTTACTAAATGATTCGATCTTGAGCAAAACACGAGCTAGCTCGTGAACAATGAGCTGGATTGCCACTCCTGCATATATCATATTAAGCTGATCAAATTTAATAATTTTTTTGTGACTAATAATTTTTATTCTATTACCTCTACTATCTGATGACTCAAAGCAATATCATTAGATTTTTTTTTTTCTTTTCGCATGGTATTGCTGTACATTCTAATTTAATTGTTGCTCTATTTACATTATAATTTAAATTATATATATTTTTTATTTATGTCACTAAATAATAATACATTTTATAAAGTACCAATGAAATTAAACTTACCCCTGGTCACGGCGTACAATTGCGTTTAGAGGGCACGAGTCGTAAATATCGCGATTTCCGAGGGCGAATTAATATAGACAAACATGTTTAACTCGTTTTATCCCATCACATCTCGCGAAAAACCCGCGAAAACAATGAAAACCCGAGCCAATTAGAGCGTAAAACTAAAATAAACACTAATTAAGTGTAATTAATTAATTAATTCGCTCTAAAATAAGTAGGGACTGTTTTTTTTTTTTTTTTCAAATAACACCACTATTTTGCTGAGATTTTCGGGTTAGTCCATTTTTTTTTTATAATCACAAAAATAAAGTGGTTTTTGTTTTTGGGCTCCTTTGGTGAACAATGGAGCTTTTCCATCCTACAAAATTAATAGGAGACACATTAATATTTTAGTGATACGGTTCCGACACAAATTTATTTTTATTTACTATAGTATTATTTTATATTATATCATTTTTAAAAATAATATATAATATATTTTATCAATCTTTACAATGTAGTTAGATTTGTTTTTATTTTCCTATCTTGTGTCATTAAATAATTTTTCTTGCAAATTTTTTTATTACTGTTAACAAATCCATTATTTAGACCAGATCTATAAATAAAAGATTTAACTAAATAATAAAAAAGATAAAATAAATATCTATGGTAGACTTATTAAAAGATTCTATCATGTTATTTTCAAAAATTTTTGTTATTTTTATATAGTTTGTTATTTTTTGCATCAAAACAAGCTGAATATATGCTCTGCCACTTCTAACTAATATTTTAAAACAAATTTTATTTAAAATTATAGATTTATTATTTATAGTGTAGGAATTAAAAAAAAAAAGTTGAATAATGTCTTGAAAAAAAATAGTACAGGGTTAAAAGTGAAATTTTTTTTTGTAAAGTATAATATAATATAATGTATTTAAGCCAAACTAAATTGGATTAAAATTATAATTTACTGTTCTTTGGTAATTTAATCTTTTAGAAAATTAAATTACTTCTTTTGTTTCTCGGAAATCCACTATTAAGATTCAGTTACATATAAATATATGAAATCATATAATCATATAATAATAATATAATATAATATATTCAAAAAGTAACCAGAGATGGTACAAGAATGGCAGTTTTGATAATATAAACAATTAGGAGGTTATTAAATAAGTTACTGGAATATTCCAAGATTCCAAATAGGGAAACTTTTGACCATAAAGTGTGCATAAGATGCTTTATGCAAATTTATCCAATGACTAATAAGAGGTTAAAAAAACTTAAAATTAAAATAATTCACTTTAACTAGTACATTAATTACCTTTGACATTATTTTATTTGTTAAAATTTAAAAGAACTTAAAACTGCTGTATTGTATTTAGAAAAAACTTCTAATACCACCCGTGAGGGACTTTTTTAAAAAATAACCCTGTGAAAGTTCGTATTTGCCAAACTAATTCCGTAAAATTTTTATTTGTAAAACTAACCCTCCTTTCGCCACGTGGCTCTTTAGAAGACGGTAAACCATTCACCGTCTTTAGTGCAAAATTTTTCTTTCCGCCTTTTTCCCTTTCCGCTCTGTCAAGTCCGCTTTTTCTGTGCCCTCGAGAAGACAGGGAACGATTTACCGTCTTATTAAGGACACCATATTATGGACTTGGAAAGATTTACGCAGTATAGGAATTTGTACTAAAGACGGTGAATGGTTCACCGTCTTATGAAGATGGTGAACCATTCACCGCCTTCACAACAAATATCAAAGACGGTGAACGATTAACCGTCTTTTTGAGGAATCCCTGATGTGGCGCCCACGTGGCGAGAGGAGGGTTAGTTTCACAAATAAAAATTTCACAGGGTTAGTTTGGCAAATACGAAATTTTACAGGGTTATTTTCGAAAAAAGTCCCCCCGGGAGTTTCACCCTTTTTTACTTTAGTATCCTGTTATTTAAAGTGTATCAATTTAGTGCCTGTAATTTTATTTTTATCTTTTTATTATCGATACCACTAATTTTTTTCGTTAAATTAGTAATAAAGTTAAAACTAAAGAGAACTAAAGTGAATATTCGATAAATCTAGATGGAGTATCTGAAGTACTTTGTATAAAATTTTACAAACTATTAACGAAAAAGCTTACAAAAAGATAAAAATGAAACCGCATTACACTAACTTGATACACTTTAAACCACAGAGTACTAAAGCGAGAAAGTACGAAACCACGGGGGTGGTATTTGAAGTTTTTCCTTTTTTTTATAATGTAATATAGTATAAATTATAAAAATTCTATTAATCTTGTAGCGCTAGTAAAAAAAAAATATTTTGATTTATCTAATACGAGTAAGTATTAGTAATTATTTATATACAAGTGTGATTATTAAGACAAGTATCTGGACTGTTTTGTGAATTTGCCCTACTCTTTTATTAATAAGTTGTTGTAAAAAAAAATTTTAAAAATCGAATTATAATTAAAAAATGAATTAATTATTAATTACTAATTAATTTACGAGCTTAAAATACTTAAAAGGGGGAATTAGGAGGGCAAAACGGGAAATAAACACAAACGCCTCTCTCTCTAACTCTCTCTCTCTCTCTCTCTAATTCTCTCTCCAACTCGTCGTCGTCTTCGTCTTCGTCTCCTCTTCGCTCTCCACGAGCTCTCCCAATCCCCCATTTCTCCGCCTATTCCCCGCCGATCTTCTCCCTCGCGCAGGCGATTCCTCCTCGGCGTCGCCTTCGCCGTGCGATCCCCTCCCGATCGAGGTGCGTATCGCAGTAATCGGGGAGGTTTTTTGCTTCGGTCGGAGAATTTGTTCGATTCTAGGGTTTCTGTGCTTGTTTGAACCATAGTTTGTGTTTCTTGAGCTTTGGAATGGCTTTCTTAGCTCTGAAATTGGTGTCGGCGTAGTGGCTGTTAATTTGTGGTCTTAGCTGTGTGATTACTCCGTTTTCGGAATTTATTGCAATTTAGTTCCAAATTTGTCGATTGAGAACAAATTGAGGTGATCTGAGTTGGTAATGCGTAGGGTTGTACGGTTCTAGGGTTCGATTCTTAGGTTTCGTGTTGATTCTATTGATATAGAGATAAAAGTTCTCGTTTTTCTCGAACCCAGTGTTGAGAGTTGGTTTCTGTTGCAGTGATTGTTAATCTGTGGTCTTTTAGGTGTCTGAATTGATCGTTTTTGAGGGGTTTAGTAGAGTTTGGCTCACAAAATAGTCGTTTTAGAACACATTGAGGTGATTTTAGTCAGTAATTTGGTACACCCGTGCAATTCTAGGTTTCTTTCTCAGATTTCGTGTTGACTCCATTTTCTTCTGAGATGAAAAGTTCTCATTTTTCTCTAATCACTGTAAAATGCTGATGACTTCCTTTTAGATTCTTGCAGTTCGAGTCTGAGCAATTGGTGGAGCTCGAATGCTGCATTTTGTCGAACGAAAGGGAGAATTTTGATCAATATAAATCTTTTTAAATTGGATTTTCAAAGATGTTAGAGGGCCCTAAATTCCACGGAATCATGGGAGGTGGTGGCGGCGGCCATGACCACAATAGTAACATATACGACATGGCTTACTACCACAAGCTTGGTGAGGGTTCCAACATGTCAGTCGACAGTATCAATAGCTTACAAACCACCAACAATGGTGGCTCGATTGCTATGTCTGTAGACAACAGCAGTGTCGGCTCAAGCGACTCACACACCGCCATCCTTAACCATGCCTCTGGGCTCCGCCCACACCCACCTGCCAACCATTCGATAGGAAACAGTGTGTTTCGCCCCAGTAGGGTTTCTCATCCCCTTAACAATGATGCCTTATCTCGGGCGTTGATGGACCCGCAATACCCTACACAGCCGCTCATGGATTTTGAGGAGTGGACGCTTGATTTGGGGAAGCTTAACATGGGAATGCCATTTGCTCAGGGGGCTTTTGGGAAGCTTTATAAAGGCACCTACAATGGAGAAGATGTTGCAATTAAGCTGCTGGAAAAGCCTGAGAATGACCTGGAGAGAGCGCAGTTGATGGAACAACAGTTCGCTCAGGAGGTTATGATGCTGGCCACTTTGAAGCACCCGAATATAGTGAGGTTTATTGGGGCTTGCAGAAAGCCTATAGTTTGGTGCATCGTTACTGAGTACGCAAAGGGTGGTTCGGTGCGGCAATTTCTAATGAGAAGGCAGAACAGGTCGGTGCCGCTGAAGCTGGCGGTGAAGCAGGCACTTGATGTTGCCAAGGGAATGGCTTATGTTCATGGATTAGGGTTTATTCACAGGGATCTCAAGTCGGACAACCTACTGATCTTTTCGGACAAATCCATCAAGATTGCGGACTTTGGTGTGGCCCGCATTGAGGTGCAGACCGAAGGGATGACTCCGGAGACAGGAACATATCGTTGGATGGCACCGTAAGTTCAATAACCTTTTGTAATTATCACGCTGTCAGCAGATTTCCTTCGGATGCTTGTATCTTTCAGGGTGTGCCAAGTCAGCAAATCTTCAGCTGGGACATCTCTTCATTGGTTTATTAATATTGGTTATGCTTAAGTTAAATTGCAATATTCTAGTATTTTACATGCTTCAGGAAATGCTGACGATTTCTTAAACTTCATTAGCTTCTGATTGTTTCACCTGAATAACAGTGTGCATTTCTGATATGTTAAGTGCTGCTTTGGTAACGTTAGATTAATCAGAGCCAAGAATTTAAAATTTAGGAGTGTGGGACTCTTTTAATTCACCTACCGCTAACTACCATGCTAAGTTATGCCATATTTTCTAATTATCTAGGGCGTATAAATTCACTGGGTGTTTCAAAGGCTTGTCACTATATTAATCAGAACCAAAATGGACATTGACTCTGCTAGGTGTTGGGTCACTGGGTCATTCTCATCCTGTCAAGTAGCATTAGCTGATATGTTATAAAATGAGCTTTCTTTATATAGCACAAGTAGTGGTTGGACAGGTAGTGCTTTAAACCTCTACCTAATAGGTTAAGAGGTCCAAAGCCACCTAGCGTCAGCAACTAGTGATTTTATCGCCAATTTAATCTAAAATGGTTTGGTTCGCTTAGATTCATCTACCCTGCTCGGTTAACTTGTTCAACTGCTGGTTCGGTGAGTGTTCGCAGGTCAGCTGCTACTCTGGTTTAAAGACAATACTGAACCGACTTGGTTAAGAGTTCGCTCGTTGAGCCAGTTGGGCAACAGCAATGTTTTTAGGTCCTGCTTATTGTTTTGCTAGTTGAACCGGGTTGTCGAGCTCGTCAGTTTCCTTCTTGGCTTATTGTTCGACCTGTGGTTCGACAACTGGTCAAGCCACTGACTCCAAGCATATCTGGATTATTTTGACAATTTGACACTCTGAATGATAGGTATTATTAAGGTTGAATGCCACTGTAAGCTACCTGGTTAATGCCTTGATAACCAAGACTGTTCGACCAAGGATTTAATTATTGGATGATAGATACTATTAGGATTGGATGCCACTACAAGCTACTCGATTAATGCCTTGAAAACCAAGAGAGTTCGACGATAGATCATAAGATTTTAATTATTGAGTCATGGTACCGTGCCGCTTAAGGGTTGGTACAGTTGAGCATGTGGCCCGTATTGTAGCATTCAGTGCATTATTGGTCGTCAAATTCACTAATCTTATATTTTGTCTGGAAGGCTCAGATAAAATCTAGGTCCTAGGATACCTCTTGGATGCTATTAGGGGAGGACAATATGGTGGCAATGTTAACTCCTGTGAGTCCCTTTGAGCGGGAGCTTTTATTATTTGTTTGTAAATGCATGAGAAGTTTCTTTTTTGATGAATGTTTACCTTCTCAATAATTGCCAATTTCGAATTAATAATGTAGATATCATGCTTACTCTTCCTGATCTACTGAACTTAACACCTGCAAGCTTCAGAATTAGATGAAGTGCAACGATTATCTTTTTTATATTATAAAATGGAAAGAAAATGCAAGATGTCATTACTTCAGATACAATTATATTAATCTGTAATGCTTCCATATTTATCTTTCGTATATATAAGTTGCTATTTATAAAGAAGACAGACATTTGTTGTGATTTGTCCACCTTCATGTTCCTACTTGCCAAAAATTGTTAGTTGCGCTACTTGTTGTTCAGGGTAATAAGATTTGGTTTAGTTTGGCAACAAACCAACTATTGTTAGATCAAATAGCATAGTCAGTCAACTGTGACCAACTTACAGTTATCTTAGCATATCAAGCTTTTCTCTTTTAACCCATGGTCGCCCTTCTTTGTTTTTCATATGCAGAGAGATGATCCAGCACAGACCTTACACCCAGAAAGTCGATGTGTATAGCTTTGGTATTGTCCTGTGGGAGCTCATAACTGGCATGCTTCCCTTTGCAAACATGACAGCTGTCCAGGCGGCATTTGCGGTTGTGAACAAGGGTGTCCGTCCTATTGTACCGCCGGACTGCCCACCCTCCCTTGGCGAGATCATGACCCGCTGTTGGGATGCGAATCCCGATGCACGTCCCCCTTTTACCGAAATCGTTGCTATGCTCGAGAATGCCGAGATGGAGATCATGAGCACCGTCCGGAAGGCTCGATTCCGGTGTTGCATTTCCGAGCCTATGACCACAGAATGAAACCCTAGAGAGGGGAAAAAGTTGAAAAGAAGAAAAAGGAAAAAAAGAAAAGAAAGAGTAGTGATTCATGTATCTCCGAACGTACTCAGAATATTGTCGATGAGTCAACTTGATATATATACAGCGGCCACCGAATGTTTTAACTTTTCAGATTGCGTGCCAGTTTTGAAATGTAAAAAAGTTAAACCAATCACTAGCCGCCGCATATGTACAACCGACTCGAACAATATTATACGGTACCGTCTGAGGTACATGCAGCATTACTTAAAAGGCGAAGGAAGAAAAAGAGTAAGGCAGCCCAAGTATGTTCTATCTATCATTTTAATGGACTGATTTATTGGAGAAAAAAAGAATTTGTTGTGTTTGTGGGTTTCTAGTTGCTTTTCCTCTACGAGAGGTTTACTTTTCTAGGGTTTTCCTCCTCTGGGTTTCTTTCTTTTCTTGTTGGATCTTTTATGATGTTGGTAAGCTTCATAGCTTATTTTGTCTTTGTGAAATATATATATATAATATATATGTTCTTCTCCTGCCTGTTCTGTGAGATACGTGAATTTGCTGTCTCTGACAGACCTATCCTCTCTGTCATATCTCCAATGATATATAACATAGTAGTCATCCAATAAATGCTTCTTTAGTACTGCATTATCTGGTTTTAATGTATTTTATTATTGCTTACCTGCCTTTATTGTTTATAAAATAATATTGTGGCGTTTCTTGTTGTGGTGTTTCGTAGACAAAAATTTTGTGGGCACCGGGGACTGCGGATCGGCGCCACGGCGCCGATGGGTGCCCTTCTCAAGTTGCTTTCTCTCTCTCTCTCTCTCTCTCTCTCTAAAAACACAAGGCTTTTTTTTTTCTTTCCATTCGTGGCCGTCAGATGGGCCACATGGTGCCCATCTCCATAGTCCCAAACTAATTAGTTTGAAGATTATGCTCATAAAATTTTTGTCCGTGTTTAGTAAAGGCCTGTCACAAAGCACTAATAAATTATTTTTGGAAAAACATCAAATGATTTTACATTTTTTCATTTTAGTACCCTATGGTTTAACATGTATTAATTTAGTGCCCTGCGATTTCATTTTTATTTTTTTATTATCAATTTTACTAATTTCTTTTCATTAAATCAGTGATAAAATTAAAACTAAAGGATACTAAAGTAAATATTCTCGATAAACCTAGGTGGAATATCTGAAGTTTTTTGTATATAATTTAACGAAATATTAACGGAGAAATTGACGAAAAAATAAAAATGAAACCATAGGATACTAATTTGATACATTTTAAATCACAGGATACTAAAATGAGAAAGTACGAAACTACCGGGGTGGTATTTGAAGTTTCCCCTAAAATTTTTTTGTTTGGAGCTTTTTGTTACTAAGAAGATCATTTTCAGCTTTTGGTCGCAGCAGCAGTTCTATAATCTCCTCAATTTGCCAAACAACTGGATAGAGCACCGCTCCTAAAACCTGGTCAAATAGGAAAAAACACCTCTTGCATAGATATTACTATCATTGCGAGTATCAGTAGTTATATATCTTATGGCAAGAGGATCATTATATATGCTAAAAGAATTTGGGATCATTACATAGATATTACTATCATTGCGAGTATCAGTAAATATAAGAAATTAGTCATAACACTTCTCGAAGGAGTCCAGCATTTCCAGTTTTATTCATCCAACTGCAAATGAGACGAGGAATGATGAAACAAAGAAATTTAGAAAGAAGAGGAAAAAAAAAAAAAAAAACAACAAAAAAAAGAACTTATTCATTTGGGATCCAACCGGGAACTTTACAAAGGCTTGCAAAAGGACTGCAGCTCTTCTTAAAGGCTACCCAATATGAGAAGGGAATTAAAGAGGACTACAATTAGAGCCCGAGAATGGTGGAAAGGCTATGTGTAGTATACAAACTGAACTGCCACTGCAGCTGCCGCCACCCTTTGAAGAAACTAGTCCTACCATCATTTGCTTTCTCTCACAAACTCGCGCAACCACCGCCGATTTTAGCTTCCCAATTCTCTTCCTAAGAAGATGAAAGAAAGGCATTGATGAAAAAAATAAGCTTCTGAGGCGACTTCTTCTCTAACTGCTTTCTTTCGGAGCAGCGGCATTCGGCTTCTTGGCTTCTTCGGGCGTGGCAGCCGAAGCGGAAGTGTTTAGCGAGGCGCTTTTGTCGGCTAACTGGCCTCTGCTGTTCGCCTCTTCTAACCGGACAACTTGAGCAAAGCTCTTGGTGATGTGGCTTATGCGGTCGCCATGGCCCGCGACTGAGTTGGCTGATATCTGCTGCTGCTGGTGCTGCTGTTGCTGCTGCAGCAGCAGCGCCTTGTTCTCTTGCATGGCTTTCTCCCGCTGCTCGTAGAACTCGAAGTCGTCAAGGATAGACATCTCGGCCTCATGGTTCTTGAAAATAGTCAGCATCTCTAGACCCTGTTCCAGTTTAACCTGAATGATTTCGATCCAGTGTGTTATATATTGCAATATGCCCAGAAAAAGAGAGCACCGAAAAAAAAAAGCGCATAATGCACAAGGTATCATCGGATAACTTGTTCCGATACCAAATAGGCCCTAAAGGAAGATGAGATACGAGAAGAAGAATAAGGAAAAGAACAATAAAGCAAGAAATGAATTGCAATGAAATTCTTATATTAACTGAAAGAACTTCACCTCCTGCGTATCTCTGCTGTTGGTTACAGGCTTATTCTCATTATTCTCGAGAATGATATGACGGAACAGATTATTCGGGACATCTTTCACGATGTGCCACTTGACGGGGAACTGGCCGGTCCACTTGTCTTGCTGCCAATAGTCCACGCTCTTCTCGAAGTCAACGGGTCCAACCATCTCGGCGACACCGCAGAACTGACCACTCGCGTTTACCTATCAATGTTGTTTCTACGTTAATTACATGATGTCAATCGAAAAAATAAAGTGAACAAAAAGAAAGGGGCTGTTGCATGAATATGAAATTTTACATATATAACCCTTTACAAAAGTGCCCTTATCTCCGTACGGGAGAGTTGGTTTTCTGTCCCAAAAGGTTTTTCAAAAGAGGGACATTCTTGCAAGAAGATCGGATTATATGTAAGAAATTAAGATTCAAAGGGCATATATGAAAATTCAATTCTGTACGGATAGATAATTGTACGATAATTGTATGGTAGTGTGTATGCAAATTTCGCAACAATAAAGTTTTCTCCAGCGAAATTGTAAAGGAGACAAAGGGCCTCAAAATTACCGAGAAAAACAAAAAAATGGGGTAGGGATCTTCTCTCTCCTTCGCCTCGTGAAAAGCAGAATCCAACTTCTTGTTCCCGTTGGCCGTGCTGGCCCAAACACCATACTTGATGCTCTTATGGACATTATCCTCACTGTATGATTTTATTATGAAAAACCTGGCATTCGTATACTCCGTAGGAAAGTCCGGACTATTGTACAACTCTTCATTTACTCCCGTAATGGGCTTGTCCCTTTTATTCTCTGGCAAGGAATCCTGTTCTGCAGCTTGCTTCTTGGGTCTAGTGGCCCGTGGGCCTCGGCTTTGCTCATTGAGAAAGTCGAGAGGCCCATTGCAGCTGCATACCAAAGCACTCCCCTTTCCTCGTCTCCTGCCTTTGTCGACGGCAATTGAATTTCGGTTATTCATGCCCAAGCTTGGAGTGGACCCCACGAAATTACCGACATGCTGATACAACCCACTGTGAGAATACCCTCTTTCATAGGAGCTATTGGAGGATCCGAAACCATATAAAGATTTTTGATGCTGTGAAGCCTGAAGGTTATTAGAAAGTAAATGCTTTGGGAAATTTAGATGAACCTTACTGGGGTTAAGACTAATAAATCATACTGAACCAGTAGAAAATTAAAAGAGAAGATAAGAACCCTGTGTTCGAAACCATTGCCATAGTTCAACACATTTTAGCGGTTTCCACACCACCAAACTGGTAAATTCCAATTAAACATAAGCACACAAAAATAGAGCTTTTCTTCTGCCTAGTTTTATATTTCTGACCATTTACCTTAGGACATATTGAATGGGATTGAAATAAAGTTTCAGCACAATTCCATCTCTCATCTTGTCTATTGTTTAGCACGATAGTGCAGGTAAGTGATCATTTAAATTAGAAATTCTTGAAGAAACACACATACTTGTAACAGAGAAAGAAAGGAAATGATTACCATTCCAGAAGCCGCAGGAATGGTACTCTGTCCAAATGAACCAGGAGCACCAATTGGCTGCGGTGAAGCTGCAGGTGACGGCAGTGTAGTTACAGAACCAGAACCATCCGATGGTTTCGACCAATCTAATAAAAGGCAGTAAAAAAACAAAAAGCATTATCAGAGCTTTCCCACAAACCCTTTATCGCTAAGGAGAAATTGTCGCCGACACCAGGTGCAGCATGTCAGCACTCGACAGTGCACTTCCCAGTGATCCGTCACACGTCTCATCTCATACTTAAATGCTCACCACCAAGTGGATTGCAGCCTTTTCTTGATTTAAAAATAATTTTTGTTGGATGGTGGGCTTAGAAGTATGAGACATAATGGAGGACAGACATGGTGCACCACGTGCAAGCAATGATTTCTTCTTGAAGAGCCAAAACTACCAAACAGAACTACCTCTACCAAAAGAACCATAGGATAGATGATAACCCGGTCTCGGCCCGAAAAGCAAGCTACTTGAACTCAAAGCATCAGTGAGAAAAGCTCCTTGAGGATCGACGGGCATCATTGGGTCAGCTTGTGACATCGGAGATGGAGGATTCATATACGGCATGCCCGGAGGCTGCTGGTAGTAAGGAGCTGTGAACGGGAAGTGCTGAGGAGAGTAGAGCTGGCCATCTCCACTTATTGAAGGTAGCGGAGTTGTGACAGGCGAATAGGGCCCATAAGGCATTTGTGGGCTGAATCCGAAGCCGGTATGGAAGAGAAGGGAATGATTCTCATTGTACATACCCTTCAAAAAATAAAAAGAAAGAAAATAGAAAAGGAAAAGAGATTTAAAAAAACTGAAAAGGATTTGTTAAAAGAAGATGAGAAAAGGCCAGTGCATATTATGTTACTCACAGCTGATCCAATTTCCAAGCCCTCAACGCTCAAATAATGGGGATAGTCTTCCCACTCGCCTGCAGGGTTAGCATATCCTGAAAAGAAAAACACAAGATTATTTTGATGCTAGTAAAACAGACAATAATGAAAATCCTGTGAGGACATGAAGGAATGGAAGTGGACAGATGCAACATCAAACCATTTGTCAATCTTTTACCCACATATAAGAAGCCAAAAAATAACATAAAGTTCTTTAATATGAGGAAAAGCATAAAATAAGACATGCAAAATTGAGATACTAAATTATCAGTCACAATATGAGAACTTCATACTCCGACAAGAAAGGGTTAGATTAATAGAATGTAATACATATTAAAATCTTGATCAGAAAAGTAAAGAGCTGTCACTGTCACATTTTGATTTTGGTGGGTATTCATCATATAAACTACCATTCAGAAAATTGAAAATATAAAGAAATCTAATCCGTATCAGTTACCAAGTCATCTGTGCAGCCTCTATAGACTTCTAATTGGACTAATTAGACACTCAAAAAGCATTAGTAGTAATAAGATATGAATCAAAGTTAAAAATCAAACAGTTAAAGTACAACTTTTCGAGAGCATAACACAGTTAGGTTTAACAGTAAGAGAACATACGTGATATGGAAAAGATTCTTCAAACAATATTCTTAATACGATAGAAATATGTGAAGCAGAAAAAAAAAGAAAAGAATCTGACCTGCATATAGGACCGTTTGCACCTGAGAAGCACTAACATTTGGTAGTTGGACAACACTACTATGTTCTCCACCTTCACTGTGAGACCCAATCTTGATTTGGGAATCTCTAGATAGATCGATTGTATTTGCTTCATGTGAAGCATCGGATGTCCTTGTTTGCTCATCTTGATCAGAAAGAGGCTGATAGATAAGTAATGCACAATATCATTAGCTAAGATTTGAGCCTAAAAGAAGGAAAAAGTTGAAGAGGTAATGACCTGCTCTTGAGAGCTCGCAGCATCAACAGCTTTCTGATTAGAGTCTATAGATAATGGTTCCGCTGACCCTTTCACATCTAAAATCGAACAACAAAGAATCAATGAGCTCCGAAAAAACCAAATTTAAAAATAAAAGAAATCCTTATACTTTCAACGTAATCAAACGAGATCTATAAGTGAATCGTTCTGCACAATATGATAGGTTGGCTTCCTCTTGTTTGTCCCTTTTTGTAGTTCAATAACATTTTAATAGAAATGTTTCATCTATGATCTATCAAATGCACTTTACACAATAACTAATTAAAAAGTACAATAAACTAATGAATCTGGATAAATATCTAAAGCTACAAGAGACAACAAGTTGAGAAAGGCCGTCAATTCGAACTTCTAAATCCGTGCTATAAATTATGATGATTGGATACAACTGACTAACAAGTTCCTTAAAACTTCTACACGTTACAAATCTTCCTCACAGATTACCTTAACAGGTCTGTCCAATTAAGGACAATCCTGCACCTCTGAGCAACCAACAGCATCCTGCTTAAAGGTCAATTTTAGCACAACCACCTATATAATAGCTACAGTTTCCCTTACCTTCCAAGCATTAAAATCCAACTCATAGACCAAACTATTCAAAACTCCACAATGCAAGGTATTCCTAAATACAGGATTGGGTATTACAGTACTCTGACCAACTGTGCGCTGGCCCACAAATCTCAAACAGTTGCCGAAAAAATAACACATAACAAGGATACCCAAAATGCATTGCAGGATAACCCTGAGCTGCAAAGGAGAATCAAATAGTACTTGCAGAAGTTCTTATGCCTAGAATACTATATTCAATATTCTCCGAGCAACCATGAATACAACACAGTTAAGTCACAGCATGACCAATATACATCTCCCAATTTCCTCTTCAAGCATCCAAATATGAGGATTTCAAACTACTTTCACAAAAATAACCTATTGGGATTGTCAGTTTTCGGTTAGATTTGTAGTCATCTAAATCAGAATCAAAGTCATCTTGATTAATCAGAAGTAGGCAAGGATTCAGAACGAGATCTAAGAAAGCTTCTTAGAAAGAACATGGAGATCGCCAATAATTACCTACAGATTCTATCACTAAGCACAATAAACATAAAAAATACAAGCAAGAAACGAGCTTAATCCAATTCCTGCTCGCCGATCACAGCACTAAACATCAGCAACACGCCCAAATCCCGATTCACACCTCAACCAACGAGATCTTTCCATTCCTCGCATAAACTCGACACTCACAACGCAGCCACACCGCAAACCGAATCGAAACAACGAGGAAACTCATCCCCGATCCAAATCAAACATCACAATGCGAGAGCCCCGAACACGACGCACCAATCGATCTACGGATTAATCCAACAAAACAGTAAGAATCGATCGAAAAACTGCTCATTACCAGCTTGATCCGGCGCTTGCTGCGGAGTCGCCATCGGAGGCTCAGATCCGGAAAGTCGTCGCCGCGGATCGCGACGGGATCGACGAAATCCGGAGAAAACGAAGCCCTAGCTCCGATTACACCTACCGCATCGTCTCCTTCCCCTCTCCTTGGATCGGATTCGGCGTTGGATTCGTCGTGATTGGAGAGAGAGAGAGAGAGAGAGAGAGAGAGGAGGGGGGGTTTAGAGGGGAGGAGAGGGGAAAACGAAGCTGATGCGCCTTTATGAATTTATTTATACTGTGGAGGAAAAAAAGATAACGGAGAGAATCGAGAGAAAGAGCGAGGGGTTGTGTGCAAAAAGGTTGGGGGAAATATGTAACGAAACCCCTCAACTATTAGTTATTTTGAAAAAAAGGCATTTTAATAATTTTATTTGGTTTGATTTTGAATTATTTTAGTCAATTGAATTGAAAGTATAGCTAATAAAATTTTTAATATTAATCTAATATATTAACTTTTAAAATTATTTAAATTCATAATAATTAAAAGTTGGTGGGTGCTGAGAAAAAAAGAGATAAAATTTTTTTGTCTATTCCAAAACGGATTTTTCGAGGAGTTTTTCATATATTTTTATGCATATTTCAATTTTTTTATAAACCATAAAAAGACATATAATCATTAAAATATGTAAGATTAGGTAAATTATTATTTTTTTTATGAAACTTATCATAATATAATTAACTTGAGCAGTATACATTTCCTGAAGTATTAAACATATTAGAATGTATTAAAACTTTTGCTGGAGAAGTTCAATTATTTATATAGATCAAAACATTTTAAATTTTAAAAATAAGTCTAATCCAGGTCATTAAGGATCTTTGTAACATCAAATTTGCACATTGATAAAAATTAAAAAACTCATTTCTATTCTAATAAAATGAATCGTCTTTTTTTATCCTTTCGTAATGACTCATCTACGTCAATTTACTTTAGATTAAATTGGTTATAATAAAATTGCGTAGTTAGTGTTGGAGTGCAAATATATATAAAAGTTTGAAAATTAAAATAATAATAATAAATTTAAGGACCAAGTTACAATGATGAGGTAGTGCAGGTACTGTGCATGCATTTTTAAGCTTAATATTACAAATAATAAGTATTTTTTACTGCAATTATTTAAAATTTTATTTATTTATTTTTGGGTAGGGCGTTTTTGAGGTTATGGTATTTATCACTATTAATTTTGGATAATTTTATCCATTTATAAATCCAATTCTACGAACATATGATAGACAGAATAAAAAAAAGGAGTAAATAAATATTCCCTGCAAAAGCTTATAATCAATTTATTAAAAAAATATTTTAAATATAAACGAACGGTTATAATTAATCTGTTAGAAAATAACATTTCTATGCATCTATAAATCCAATATACTATGAATGGTTACGATCAATTTGTTTAAAAATATCTCAAATAAAAATAAATGGCTATGATCAATCTGTTAAAAAAAGTATTTCTATTCATTTATTTTACATTAAAATTAAAATTTGAGTTTAAATCATGAATTAAATTAAATTTTAGATATCAAATTTTAATTAACAATTTAAAAAATTTAATTATAGTTGATCAAAATTAAATTTTAAATTTTAAAGTAAATGTGAATTAAATCTTGATGTTTTTAGTTTAAAACATATGCTTCAATTTTAGATTCATCATATTTGGAAAAATATATAAAAATATTCAATATCTATATTAAAAAAATATTACAGATATTTTCTAATAAAATATAACATATAAATTTATAAAATATAATTTTTATTGTAAATTTAATTTATATTGATTTGAGATAAATATTAAGTAATTGTTACGTATATTTGCACATACACTCGACTAGTAATAATAAAACTTAGTAATAATAAAACTTTTTACATTTTAGTAAATTATATGGACCAAATTTATCCAATATACATGAAACAATTTACTAATTAATTTAGTGGGACCTGAGAGTAATATTTTTTTAGACAAAACTAAGCTATTGTTTAGACTAAGATATTTTAGAATCTCACTGTTTAAACTAAATCAAATCTCTTGTTGTTTTCTTCCAAAAATTTAAAACTAATTAAATCATCCAAAAAAAAAAAAAAAAAAAGATTGGTGAGAGAGAGAGAGAGAGAGAGAGAGAGAAAATTATTTAGTTGTGATTTTTGGTTGTTTGTTTGTTTTTTTTGTTTTTTTTTTTTTGGTCGGGAAAAGTGAAGAGATTCCTTAAGTTGTGAAGAGAAAAGGTGTAAGAGATGACTCAGAAATCCAAATGCGGGAGAATCACAAAGTTTTACAACTTTTGCATTACACGTTGGCTTTTGGATTTACACGAACTAGAAATGGTCCAGATCCAAATCCAATCCAATCATGGGCCCAAACTAATTGGGTTCGGGTTTAAATTATTTCGAGTTTAATCTGAGTTACATCCGAGTTAAGGGTCTGTTTGGTCTCGCTGAAGGATTCAGTATCATTTGAGAAAGTACTAACTCAGTAGTAGTACTATTATGAGAAATACTATATGCAGCAGTAAAACTAAGAGCCCGTTTGTTTTGGTGTAAGTAGAGTGATGGAACTCAAGTTCCATCACTTTCGTTATTTGTTTTGATGTAAGTGAAAAATATAATGTAACTCAAGTTACGTTAGAGCTCCACTTCACCTACTCTCGACTTCCTCCTCTAAAGTGTCGAACTCGACTTTCACTACACTCAACCTCCTCTAAAAAATTTATTAAACAGTAAAACCTAAACTTTACTTTCTTTATAATGAGTTAGAATTACCTTATTTATAATAAATTAGAATTATCTTTAAATAATAAAAAAAAAATTAATTATATAATAGATTAAATTTTATAGTGGTAAATTTACTACTATATTTAGGATATAATGAGATCCACTTACTTACATCAAAACAAACAACGGAACTCAAAACACTAATTTTATCAGCACCAAGTTACGTCAAAACAAACAACAGAAGTGATTGAATTTAACTTTCAAGCGGTACGAGTTACGTCAAAATAAACAACAAAAAAATAATCATACTTCAGAAAAACTCAAACACCACTACACTTGACTTATGTTGAATCTATAAGTACGTCAATCCAAAGAGAAACTAAATTGTAACTTTTGAATCTCTATTATTGCTTCACGGCGAAGTCGCAATGTGGAGATAGTACAGAGATATATATAGTACCCATGCATTTGACCTTTGTTTGTTTTTTTTGTTTTTTTTGTTTTTTTTTGTTTTTTGGGGTTCTTTGTTGCTAAGACACAACTCTGATCCATGAAAACGACAACATGCCACATAAGACCATAGATAGATTGAAATGTGAATTAAACAAGAAAGGTAGGGAAAACTTCAAAAACCCTTCCTGTGGTTTCGTACTTTTTTATTTCAGTACCCTGTGGTTTAAAGTGTATCAAGTTAGTACCCTGTGGTTTCGCACTTTCTCACTTTAGTACCATGTGGTTTTATTTTTGTATCAAGTTAGTACCCAGTGGTTTTTAAACCACATGGTACTAAAGTGAAAAAGTGCGAAACCACAGAGTACTAATTTGATACACTTTTAACCACATGGTACTAAAGTAAAAAAGTGCGAAACCACAGGATACTAACTTGATACACTTTAAACTACGGGGTACTAAAGTGAAAAAAAGTGAAACCACATGGGGGTATTCGAAAATTTTCCCAAAAAGGTATTTTGAATTGTTGGTTAATAAGATTCCCCTACTCTTGTTTTTAAATTTCTTTAGAACCTCTGGGATAAACACTATGAAAATAGGAAGTTTCATGTTTTGTAGTAACCCGCATGTTACAGCGGGTAGATACTGTTTAAGTAAAAATTTGTAAAAATAAAATATTATTTTAGTAAAAAAAAAGTAAATATAGTTTATATTATTGACAAACATTTTTTTTAACAAAAAAACTATAATGAAAGAGAATCAATCATTTCAATAAAATTATTAAATTTTGTTCAAAGGAAATCACATATCATGCAAATGGATGATTAAAATTATTTTTATAACACAATAATAAAAAAAAAATTATATTGCAGTTAATATGAGCCATGACTAAAGAAAGACCCACAATAATATATAAGACAATTTATAAGTATTATATATATATATATATATATAATCAATTAATTGACTCCGAATATGAAACACAACAAAGATTCGAATTTGCAAATTTAAGGAAGAGGGTGGAAGACCAAAAGGTAAAGGAAAGAGGTAAAAAAAAAAAATTTAGGCCTTAGTAAATCTAAAGAAAATGAGAAAAAATAATAAAAAAAAGCCCCACTCCTCAAATTAAGAGGGTAGGTACATGTAGAATTTAGTCATAAAGATTAATGTATAGATATAGATAGATTGTTAAGAGGTTAAAAATATTATTAAGTTACTAAAAGTGAGATATTTCACTCAACCATAGTAATAGGTTAAAATGTATAGACCTTATCTAAACTATAGACTATTTTTAATTAATTATTTTCAATATTTTAAAATTTTAATTTTACAATCTAATTTTTCAATTTATTTAATTTGAATGAGTCCACAACATTATGCATCATTTATCTTTACATGTATGATTAGTATTATAATACAATTTTTGTATTATAAATTTCTTAAAATAATTAATTTATATTTTAGCATCAAAATAAAACAAATTGAAGATGGTATAGAAAAATTAAATTTTTTTAAAGACTGTATAGCCAATTCAAAATGATTCATAATTTAGATAAATTCTGTATCCTTTTAGCAAGGTAATATAAGATTTTTGACAGAAAAATCAAACTTTCCAAAGTTACCAACACTGGTTTCAAAGTGGTGCTATATTTCAAGTTTTCTTTCTAAACATTTTACCTGTTAACACAAGAACTGCAACTAAAAATCATAACACCAATTTTTGTTAAACAAAGTTTGAGGAAAATGACTTGATTGAAATAAAAATTCAACTTCCGTGCATCAAATGCATCACACCACATCAAGAAAGAAAATAAACTTAAATAGAACATACACAGCTGCGAATTCCAAATGTCGAGCAATTTAACTTAAACAGGATCATTCGCTCGAGTACTAGGGTTTTCGAGTACGAAGACAAATGTCAAAAGCACAACACAAAGCAGTTACAACAGCAGATTCATAAAAACTAAAAAAAGTCGTACATTACAAATTCTTCTAACAAAATAAACATGTCATAGGATCGAAAGTTTACCTGAGATCTTATTTCAATCTGCAAAAGCACTCGAACTAATTCGGACTTCAATGTATCCGACCAGTATCGAAGAAGCTGGTCTCGTAGGGAGACTTGAGAAGTTGAAACTCCTGCAGAGGACTAACATTGCTATTGGCAGCGAAAGGAATTTCTGGCTGCTGCTGAGCCAAAAGCGGTTTATCGTGCCAGTGATAAGCTGAAGTAGAGTTTCCCAGGTAAGATGGTGCGGGCTGAGAAGCGCTTATTTGGTTAGTGTCCACAAACTGGATGAGAGAAGCCGTTCCAGGGTCTGGAGAGCCCCACGAGCTAGATGACAGAAGAGAGAGAGCACGCTGAAGATCCGGTGCTCCACCTAAGTTTGAAGCAGTTACAGATGCTTCCGGACCTGTATAAATTACGGACATATGAAGCAGAGTCAACTAAAACCAAAAGCCCTCTTCGGAATCGCTGGAGCACAGTACTTTTTTGAGTAAAAAATTTTGATCAAGCGCTAGCAATTTTTTCACAAAATATGCCCAGGATGGCAGCTACCCTTTGCAGACAGAAGCTTCGAAGTGTAATTTCAGCATCCATCGATGGTGAAGCTTCAGAACTAAATTAAAAAAACACATGGATACTGCCAATATACAATTACAGAGCGTAACTGCCCATCTCATTTTAAAGAATCAGGTTCAATTTGGCTGTCACAACTTGCTTGACTAGCATCTACGGAAGTTTAAATAAGGAAAGTAGACTACTGATGACGCATGATCTGCAAATATCTTAACTAAATGTAATTATGTTAATAAGCTAAGAAAATCAGCAAGCAAAAAGTTGAGAGTGAATGATCATCCATAGCGAAAACTTAATGATTGCAGTTCTCAGGTGAGATGCATTAGTTTTCTACTTCTAACTTCGAATGCAAGATTTGTAGAAACAAAACAAATACAAATAATGCCTTGTTATCTTTCTTTCCTGATTTGGTTTTATTTTCCTAATGCTATCCTCAGCAACAATTTTCTCATTAGCAAAAATACCACACTAAGAAAAGAAGCATATCACACTGAATCACATAGATGAGATGATCATGGTAAATCAGATGAAGGTACTCTTGTGAAAGCAGTATCGAGCCATTGGGTAGAAGCAGAACATAATGGAGTTTCATAAGTTTAACCCAACAGAAATATATCACCTTGTTTGAGGACCTTGGCTACTTTACCTTTGAGAGGCATGAGCCTGTCCACGTCATGACAAAGAGTTGAGAAGGGGCTTGATAGCTTCGAGTTACTCATTTGCAGTTGTTGTCCATCAACACCTCCTGCTTTTGTTGATTTGATCCATGATTCTTTCATTTGCGACAGCTTGTCAGATGAGCCTCCCCATGCAGAGCTTGTTAGGGGTCTCATCTGATCTGTCGGAGGTTTACTCCACACGAAACTTATCTGCCGTCCCTCATCTGCACAGGCAACAAAAATATTATACAAAATCGATCGAAAATACAAAGTGAAAGTATTATCGAACATGGTGGGAGGTCTGGGAAGTGATTTGTGCCCCAAGAAGGAATATGACATATTGCTCAAGCAGTAGGCATACGGCTGGTCATTCGATGAATTTGATGGCTAAAGCAGTCTTCATGAGAAGACAAGTATACGAAGCAACAATGAGATTACAGACTAGGATAAGCCTAATTTTGTGAAACATAGTCCCCAAACAACTTGCCAAATTCTTTGAGTAACAGTATATCGCTTACCAAGATAGGTATTACCTTCTATCTGTGAACAAGTGAATGATGTATCAATCACCAAGGAAGGTAATAAATGATAATTTCCCTATCTGCGATGCACAAGTAGTTATCCTACAAGTAAATTAATTTTCTGAAAACAATGACAAGTGGAAATAGGACGAAAAGGAGATCCTGCTTCTAAACAGATTTAAACATGAAGAGATGACAGCCTGAATTTCTTCTAAAGATTAGCGAACATAATAATAGAACCAAGAGTATTTTTACGTCAAAACAAAATGATGAAAGACTAATATTAATAGGAAGAAAAAATATGGCAAATAAGAAAATTAGTTTTACAGTATTTACCTTAGTTATTTCATAAAAAGCAGATATTATATCCAATCTTTAACAAATATTATATCCAATCTTTAACAAGTTAATGAAAACTAAACATAAAATTTTTTACATATTTACTCCAACATGTCTTATACTTTGCTAAATTGTTTGCAAGAAATTAGAAGAACCACTACATGCCTACCAGAATGAATAAGTACCTAAAATGTTACTTTTAGTTATTAATAGGTTATTTTGGTCAAGTAATATGTGAGCCACAAGATAGGCCAAGAGAGTTAGTCAATAGGTATAATGGTAAACCAAGAAAGTATCGAGGACGATGTATACACACAAATAACAAGGAAAAACAAACTGGCTTAGGCATCAAAGAAAAAACAAAAAGCAAGCATTAAATTTGAAGGTACAAAGTTCTATCACACAACAGAGTACAAAATAAGAAACTAATACACTTGTAAAATGACATACTACTACATTGAGAAGTAAAATTTTGCCCATTTCTTAGAGAAGTTGTAAAAGCTCGTTTAGAAATATTAATTAAACTGATCTAGATCACATCATAATGGAGGACATCTCAAGAGAACAACGGCTATAGCAGCATGACAAATCTCATACTTCATATAGTAACAAAACAAGTGTTTGTAACAATAAGAAGCCAATAGAAACAATCGTTTTAATAGCAAAAAAGATCCATGAGATACAACTACAAAATTTACCATAAAATGAAGAAGAAAGCCTCGAAGAACTAAATGAGAACGCCACGGGCTGTGGCTTACGGCGACGTGCATTATGATCAGACAGACGTCTGCGACAGCTCCTCTTCTTCTGATCAAACTCCGACAAAGCATGGAACCTTAAACAATACCGGAAAGATAATCGTCATATCAGATATATGTAGGAAACTATAAGATGTAACTATGCAAACATTCTAAATATCATGTGGATTTGAACTGTTCGGCCCAGTAGAAGGTTCTACAAAAGTCCTATTGAATTAAATATGTTCGAAGAAGTACTATCGCCTAGTTGACCCGGCTTCTCAAACACCACCTCTGCTCAATAGGCAAAAGTTAGATGTTTGACAGACAATTATGGAGCTCCTTGCTACTGCGAGATGCCGAAGCTAACATTTAAGCCTCAAAAGCAAAAACTCCGATTTAGAGCTTCTGCTTCTATTTTTTGTACAAAGATACTCATACTGCACTTCTGCAAAAGCTCCAGTGAGGCCAAACCAGCCTCCTGCCGTAGCTAGAAGTAGAAACACCAGATTACAAGAGCCAAACCAGAGCTTCTGCCGGCCGTAAGCTCATTTTAATAGCCAACCACAGCCAGACGCACCCAACTACTGCTTCTTCAGCAGAGAAGCTACTCACTCAATCAACGCCGAATTACTCCCTAAAACCACTTCCGGAAAAGAACCACACCTGCTGCATTGCTGACAAAACCGGCGCTCCAGGCCGTTGACAGTAACCTTAGGACATTTGGAATGGCTCTCGCAAACCCTATGCTTCCGGTGGTAATCCTTCGCCGAGCTGAGATCGATATTACAGCCCTCTACCTGACAGAAACTACTCAAAGCGCTCGCCTGCGACACCTTCGCCTTCTTTAAAGCGGCGGCGGCTGCTGCGGCCGCCGCCGAAGACGACGACGACGACTGTGATGCATCCTCAAAGTAAGTCCTTTTCCCCAATCTCAACCCAATCGCCGCCACCCCAGCCCCCGCCCCCGCCGCAGGCGCCGCCGCCGTGTTCTTCGCGGTCGGCGAGATCGCCGGCTCCTTCTTAAGCGTCGGATCCACAACCGACGACGACGATCCCCCGGAGGAGTAGATAGACCCATCGTCGATCCTCTGCTGCGCCGCCGCCGCCGCCTCCTCCGCCGCCGCCGCCACTGGGTTATCCCAATCCCAAAGCAACGGGGTCTTCGCGCTCCACTCCATCCTCAATCCAGCATACAGTAAAATTCGCAGCAACTATCGAGATCTAGCTAGGGTTTCGCAGATCCACTTCGGAGAAACCCCAAATCCGCGGCCAAATCACCCCGAAAACGCCCCGAAAACCCCGATCGAAAGGCTAAAAAATCCCAACTTTTTTAAACCTTCTACAATCAAAAAAAGAAAAAAGTAAAAAGAGTCAACGGCGGGAGTAAGCAGCCCAAAACAAAATCGAAAAAGAATTTGGAAAAAAAAAAAAAAAAAAAGTAGGATTGAGATGGAGAGTGATGGGGGATTTGAAGGTGGAGAGCGAGGAGGGACAAACCCTAGAAGGGATTTGGGGAGAGAGAGGAGCGCTTTTTGGGTATCATCATGATTTGGGACAAAAAATGTGTGTGTGAGAGAGAGAGAGAGAGAGAGAGAGAGGGGGTGGGGTGTGTGCGCACACAAATGAATGAGGAGATGATGAGGAGAAGAGATGGGGGGATTGGGGGGATAAAAAAAGAGAAAATAATAATATTTAAAAAAATTTAGAATGTGTCACTCACATACACTAATTAATTTTTTTTTAGCTCGATCAATTAAATTTACTCGTCACATTATAAATTTATAAAACAAATTATTATATATTTTTTAAAAAAATACTAAATTAGTTCAATATAACTGATGTGGTGCGACTGTTATTATACATATATAGTTTTCTCGTAGAGGAGAGGAGAGCGTGAGATACGGAATATCCCCGCACCAATCTCTTTCTAGGGTTCCACTCACTGAGTCATTCACCACCCACATACCCATGAATCTCTCTATCTTCTTCCTTTTTCTTTTTTTTTTCTTTTCTTTTTTTTTTTGGCTATATTGTGCTTTTGGTCCTCAAATTATGAGTCATCGTGTGACAATTTGATCATTAAATTTTAATTTATTATAGTTTATAAGTTGATTTTTTAAATTATTACAGTGAAGTTTTATGGTCGAATTTAGTTGGTTAAATATTGATATATTACTGATGTAAAAATAATATAACAGTATTGTAATTGATGATGCGATAGTAATTAACATGTTGCATCACTTTCGTATTAGCGACACAATAATATTTGGTCAATTAAATAAGATTGTAGGATCTGAATGCAACAAATTATAAAATTCAACTAAAAAATTATAATATATTAAAGTTTGAGAACTAAAATGTCAGGCGCTCAAAAATTGAGGACCAAAAGTGTAATTAAGCCCCTTTTTTTTATATACTTTAACTTCCTCTCTCTCTTCCCTCACCCAAAAATATCGTAAGTTCTAGTACAGGAAGCGTATCTTACATTCTATTTTTAGCATTTAAAAATTTAAAAAAAAATAAAAAATTGATGAGACTAGTAATTAAGTAAATTTAAATCCTTCAAAGCTTACGATATGCCATTTACATCCAAATTATAGGTGTACAAGTAGTATTACTCAAAACAAAAAAAAAAAAAAAAAATTGTTGATTGTTGATTATACTAGTATGATTATATACCACACCCCATAGATGGAATTACCACTCCCATGCATAACAGGAAAAAAAAAAAAATCCAATTTTAGTAATTCTTACCAATTATGATACCTTAAATTATAAATTTAAAATTTTGATCAACAATCATAGACTGAACAAAACAAAGCTATATTAAAATGAGTTTAATAATGTAAGTAAACATATTATGTTCTTAAGCTTGACTTGTACTTCTCTCTCTTCTTATAATTTATTACTCATATAAACCTTAATATTCACCTATTTATTAGATTCATTGACCTTTTTATCATATATGTGGGTAAATACTTACATATATACATTCTACGCAAGGCAGTGTAACGACTACCAATCGCATTTTATATTTCAATTCTTATTATTTTATCTGCGATGATAATTTTATTTAAAATATAAATTAAATTATTGAGACCTAATGGATGGTTAATCAGTCATAACTCATACATCAAATTAGACCAAACTAAATGTTTCTATTCATCTAATTATTGCTCTATTTGCGTCACTATCCATTGAACTTTTTTGCTCATTTATTTATAAAAGGGTCTCTCTCTCTCTCTCTCTCTCTCTCTCTCTCTCTTTCTCGACAATGCTATCTGTAAATTTTATTATAGAGCGTAAATTTTATTCTCCATCATTTAAAAATTTAATTTTTTTAAAAAAATTAGTAATAAAAAAAATTATGAGACAAATGAGTAAAACTAGGCTATGAATAATTTAGGATGTACAATTTATACATATATTGAGTCCGGCCTTTACGAGTATGATCACTTTCACACTTATAAGTCATTTTCGATGATAGAGTTTTTGAATCGGTGATTCATATTATTAAATATGATTTAGAATATTTAAAATTTTTAGAAATTAAATATTATAATTTTTCGATATTATTTGCCTTACAATCAAAAGATTTTAAAATTAATCATTTTTAACGGCTGACATGTGATACTTACTAATTTAATAGTGTAAAAGAATCGAAATTGGTTGAATTTTTAATACAAAATTTTATTCAGCATCTATATAAAGATCAATAACTCTGATCTTACATTGAAGGATTCGATTATTCATTTTTAGGGCATCTTTCAATTTTGACTATTTATTTTATGCATGTTTGATAGATCTTATTATGATTTTGAAAAATTACATTTTTTTTTTTTAGAAGTTTCAAACACTCAATATCATAATTAACATAATTGATCGTTAATTCAGAAGCTTCATCATCGAAAACAACTTATGAGTACGAAAAGGTCTATACAAATAAGAGTATAATAGCGCACTAGCACTGCTCTACATATATTATAGATTTATACATTGCATTGTTTTTTTTTTTTTGTTGGATGTTTTCAAGATCCTTTCACTAATAAAATAAAACACTAACTTAAGATCATTACCCTTTTGTTGACATGTGAAAGCTTAACATTGATTGAAGATCACCCACACATCACTTGATCTTTTTATTTATTTTAATATGAAACAAAACTTGCGTGGATTTGATCAAAATTGTCGGTTGCCCAGTTGTCCTATTTTTTAAAAGTGAAATACACAATTAAGGGGAAAAAAAAAATCATTATAGGGGTAGGTCTCACTACCATAAAAATATGACAAAGAAGTGGTAAGAATATAAAAGTATAACAATTATGAGATGGGACTTAAACAATTATGGTATTAGATCACAGTCACAAACGTTTTGTTTCAAAAAAAAAAAAAAAAAAAAAAAAAAAAAAAGAGAATGGTGATCCACTCAACCATAAAGCCATTTTGAAATGGCCCAAAACTTTTTATAATGTTAATTCATTTAGTGTTTAATCTGTTGAATTAATTTTCTTATTATTCTTTATTAATAATTAACAGCTAACTTAGTAACTATTTTATTAATTCGCACGCTCTTAAATCTCAGATACTGTAAAACATTTCTTATGGTTTAAAATTGAAACGAAATCCAAGTTGTATAGTATAAAATTGAATATTTTGTTCCTAGATATAAAAATATGTTCTTATAATAGTAATTTATTAGTTAGGTACATATCAAAATCATTCTATAAACAAACTAATTAAAGATTTTTTTTTTTTATTTTTTCCAAGATACTTTGCAGTGTTACCTCCTTTCTCATTCTCACATTCATTCTTTTTCTTTCTTTCCTTTTTTTTTTTTTTCCACCCCACCTTTTCCTGAGCTTTTTTGACCATCCTCAGTGGCAACTCAGATCTTATTGAGATTTGCATGGGCATGCATTATGTTCTCCCAAAAGTAAATAGTGAAAAAAAAAAAAAAGGATCAGGTATTGTTCACAAGTACTGAGAAATCATAACTTTTCGATAAATAAGTGTTATAAAATGTCATAACATAACATTTAATTAACCGCCAAATCTTCTTATTCACATTTTCGATTGAGCTTATTTCTAAATAAATGAACGAATCAAATAGTATGCTATTTTTTTCTAAAAAAAAAAATTATTTCAACTATACTGAAAGTGTGAAACAATTAAGATGCACTATCTGCCTATCATGTTTACTTGTCTGTCTTAATACATATAATTCTGCAGCTCATCAGCAGCATCTTGACATGCACTATTTAGATTGACTTGTACAGATAAACCCCTATCACAGATGAGCTATGAGATTAGTCGTGTGCTCAAAAAATTTTGTACACGGAGTTGTAGACAAACTCCGCCCTGTTTCTCTTTGACCTGCTCTGATGGATCTTGTTGAGCTCGAGTGCACCAAAAGGGTCGTACAGTTTCCACTAAATCCAACCTAGATATGACCTAACACGACCCACAAGTACGACTCTCTGGAGCATGATCTTGTATTATATCTTATTGAACTTGTGCTAGAAAAGCAGTTCACTTCTGAAAAAAACAAGTGGCCTATAATTTACGGTGCGATGCACCACTATTTTGAGCAGTGTGTTGATAACTTTATCACCAGACGAAAGAGATTTCGAGCTTATATTTTACAGAAACAAGTGCATGTTAAAACCGTATAGTCTTTTTGATTGAAATACGAAGGTGCATTGGCGAATTTTATAAGTTTGTAAGTGGGACGGTGCGATTACCCTAGAGAAGCGATTTTTTAAACAGATAAATGGATGTAAATCGAGGTATTCTATTTGACAGTTGTATTTTCAACTACATGCAATTTTGGACGGCTACCTAGTCTCCGCCTTCATCTTTAGGTTCAATTGCCGTATTTGTACTGCAAACTAAACAGAATTTTTAGACTCTTGTTGACGCAAAATTTTGGTCGTCGGATTGTCTTAGCAGTTTAGTATTTGGCAAGAAATAATCATCACGGAGTTTTTAGGATACGATCAAAATTTCTAGGATTCAAATTTCAAATGAGATTTAGCATTTGCAGCAGTCACGGAGTTTTTAACATCTCTGGCGAAGCATTTGCAGCAGTGCATTTTTGTTAAAATATATCGTGAAGCCAATAGGGCCGCTGATTATTTAGCAAGTCATGCACTTAATTCAAGAAGTAAACTGGCTTTTGATCCTACAAGTGACCTTCCCATAGACTTTGTTAGGATACTTTTTGAAGACTTTGCAGGTAGAGTCTTTTTGCACAAAGTGTAATCGGTTTTTGCTTTTAACAAATTAGCCTGTTGGCTCTTTTGACCAAAAAAAAAAAAAAAAAAAAAAATCAAATGAGATTCCGACTTATCAGAAGAGTCGGATTCTAATTAGAGAAAGGAACTCCCCTTCAACAAAAATAATTATATATCTAACAATTCTCAAGCAATTTAGGAGTAGTAGTAGCTTTTGTATTCAAGTAATAGTTTCGATAGGTTTAGTTTCGGCAGTTTCCTATAGTAATAGTTTCAATAGGTTTAGTAGTAGTAGTTTCTACAGTAATAATTTCGACAGTTGATTCACATTTCCAGCTAAGTTTATTTCTAAATGAAATAAACGAAGCGGGTAGCGTGCTACCTATCTCTCTTAAAAAAAAAAAAAAAAATTCCGACAATTTCTCTTCCAGGAATTTCAGCTATTTTGTAAGATTAGGCCGAGATTTCGAATTTTTAGGGCATTTCAACTTCAAAGAAGCGACGATGGAATCCAAATCATCCAAGTTCGACCTGTTTCAAGTGGTCAAATATACGTGCTCTGAGAAGGTCAAATCCTAACGGAGAACCCGAGCCAAAAAACATGCATTCCCAACTCTCCATCCATTATAGTCATTTGCTTATCTATATATATATATATATCTATACCTATACATTATTTCTTCTAAATTTATCACATGATAACATTCTCTTTATTGTTCAGTGTGGGCTCCATCTAGAACCGGTTCAAATTCTTTCTCTTTCTTTGCTTAAACTGAATCGATCGTTATTGAGCATGGGCGTTCCTCCGAACCTTCTCAAGTTTTTTCACATATTTTTCTCTTTCTTTATTTGAACCAAATCCGGTTTCTCTCTTTCTCTGCTTGAACCAAATCAAGTCAACTTATTGCATTGGACCGAACCGACCCACCTGCTCCACATGTTTTTATCTTTGACCCGAATTTTTCTCTTTTTTATTTGAACCGAATCGATCACTATCGAGTGTGAGCTCCACCCCGAACTGGCTGAAGTTTTCTTCTTTCTTTTCTTGAACCGAACCGGATTTTCTTTTTCTTTTTCTTTTTTTTTTTGTACCGAGCCGAATCACACTTCTATATTAGGCTGAACTATTCTTATTTCTCTTCCTTTAGCTGTTACTTTCGTTCATCAGTAAGATGACTCCCATCCCTCATCATCGCTTCTTTTATCGCCATTTTCTCTTTTTTTATCGTTATTTTTTATTTTTTCTCCAATTATCTACACGTCATGGGTTATTTATTTATTTATTTATTTGGCTCAATAGCTTGCTTTTACAAATTGCAAATTAACATAGGAAGAACTAAATAGTCCCTTTTAGTTCAAACAAGCATTAATTGTAACAGTTAATGGCTTACCCTACTTAGATCCGAATCCGACCCATTATCATTTTTTTTTTTTTTTAACTTCACCATTACACGAAAAGGGCCTTTTACTTACCTCCTACTCCCCAGACCCCAAGGATCCATTTTTTTTTATTTTAATTATAAATTCCTCGAGCCTAGGCGTTTCCTACTCATTTAATTTAACACATTAATAAAAAAAAAAAAAAAACACAACTAACACCACAAGAGAGACACAAGAATCTTTGACCCAAAAAGGAGAGTGGGGGGTGGCAAGATATGAATCTTTTTTTTTATATTTTTTAAAATTTTTTTAAATTTTTTTTTAACTCTTCATTACAGAGCACGTAAAGTGTAAGTTAACGGCGTATATTTTAGCTTTGAACCAAAAAGGATACAAAGCCACTAAAGTGTTTGAGATGTGTTCTCTCTCAATCATTTCCTCCACCAAAGGTGGAGTTACAAACAGGAGCTAATAATGAAAATTGATATTGCCCAAGTACTTGGTAGTAAACCTAACTATGATTTGAATACTTTTACTGTGACAATAATAAAAATTACTTTAATAATATTAAGTTTTTATTAATAATTGGGTCAGAATCTGATCATAAGGGTGAGTGAACCAAATGGGATCTGAAATTTTTATCCAGATTTTTTTATTTTTTTTTTGGAAAAAGAGTAGTACGCTACCTGCTTCCTTCATTTAAAAAATAAATTTAACTACAGAGGTTGAGGCAATATAACCTCCAAAAATACAAATGAAAGTAAAGAGAAAAAAATCGTAGAGAATTTGCTAATTCTACTCCTCACTCAAGACTAAGTCACTAAGAGCTGCAAGACTCAGCTCATTTCTGGCTCACTTTCCGGATTCGTTTAATTGTCAAAAAAGGGTCAAATGATTGATTCCTAAAAATTATGTCATTTCTTTCCCGCCAGATCATTTACCAACATGTTGCGATCGTGATTAGATCCCTCACTGTTGCCCATCAGGGACGGTCCCCAACCAGAAGCTCCTAGACACCCCTGACCTCCATCCCAGGTTTTGGGATGATGTTGAATATTAAAAATCTGCTGATTACGCATCCAACAAGCAGATGATCAATAATCTCAACATCGTTGCCGCACATCACATACTGTTGATTCTCGGATCGGCCTCTTTTGAGTAAGTTGTCAAACGTAGATAGGCATTTCTTAAGTACTAACCAAATAAAAATTCTAACTTTAGATGGTATTTTCAACTCCCAAACCTTCGGCGAAAGAAAATCTCGTACTTCCCTATCTCGGATCAGTACATATATAGACTGAACGGTAAAACACCTTCCAGCAATTGGATCACCATGGTAACTTTGTGGTTAAGGTTGGATTTAGAATTTAGGTCGGAGATAATTAGAAATAAGTTGGGGTTTTGGGCTGTGCTTGTATATGTTGCTAAATACGTATAGTGTAGTGTTGTTTAATAAAATATTATTTAAAAAAATATAATTACGAGAAGCAGAGTATAGAATATTAGGATAACTCCTCTTACTGGTAAGATATGGTTCAGATATAAGCTTCTGTTTCAGATTATCCAAATATTATTTTTGTTACCTTCCTGTTACAAAAGCTCCAGAATTTTCGGATTATCAACCTGAAGTAGAAATTGAAGCAGAACCAACGAGACTCTTAAAGGGCGTTTTGTTTCGCCTAAATAATACCAAAAAAATAATCTTCTGGCTGAAAAAAAAATATTTTCCGTTCGTTTAATTCCTAGAGAAGTTAATTATTCTCAAAATTTTCAAAAAAAATAAAAACTATGTAAAGATACATTTTTCATAAAAAAGAATCTTAATTCTTGGAAAATAATTTTTCACGCTTTTATGAGAAACCGAACGCCCCCTTACATAAAAGAAAAAAAGGCAAGATCATTTCTTCAAGAAGGTGCTAACCTACACCTGACCATTTACATAAATTAATCAAACCAAAATTGAAAGTGACTATTTACATAAATTAATTAAAACCAATTCGATCCCACTTGCGTGTTTATAGGTCTGGGTAGAGACCCAACCACTATCATGAATGATTGAAGCCAAGGAGAAAATGGAAGTACACTAGGAAAGAAAAAAAGGAGAAAGAAAAAGATAGTGTGATAGAGACAGGGTTTATATATATGATAATATTTTATATATATATATATATATATATGATATGATCTACATGAGCTTAAGTTTAAGTTAGCTTTGAGCTCTTACTGTGGTGTGAAATATCATAGAATTATTTAATTTCCTTTATGAAGCCTCATGATGCTACTTTGATGCCCCACAACCTGAAAATAAATGCATATATGGAAGCATAGTGATCAGTGGAACAATGATGGAGGAATAGTGAGGCTACAGAGCCTTGGATTTGAAATGGTGAGAAAATTATTGGTTATAATAATATAAAAGGAGTTGGGTAACTAGAAGTGCATGATTGATTCTTATGCAAAGGTAATACACCATGTCACTCACAGAATAAAAAGATATGCTAATATATATTAGGGTTAATTGCATACAGGTCCCCGCAAACATAGTGAATTATAAATATATCCCTATAAAGTTCAACTTTTAATAAATTATCCCTACAAAAGTCCTAACGTTTTCAGATATGTCCCTTTGGTTTGTTACCGTTAGAGAATCGTTAGAAAACTGTTTATATTTTCAATTTTGCCATCACAAATACGTCCCTCCAAAAGTTATAACAGTATAACATAAGAGGGGTAAAAATATCAAAAATTAATCCGGATAAAGTATTTAACCTATGATTAACTAAACTTTTCTCACGGATTCTAACGGCTGGGATATATATATGAAAACATTAGAACTTTTACAGGAATAACTTATAAAAGTTGAACTTTATAAAGATATATCTGTAATTTACTATATTTATGGGGACCTATATGCAATTGACCCTTGGGGCTTATTTGGATGCATTTTGAATATTTCCTTCAACATATATTTTTAGTTTATTGAAACAAGGATATATTACTTGGTTGAAGAATCCCGCTGCTATACTATTAAAAGTATGAAGCCCTTCGTGCTATAATATTATTTTCGATGATGGAACATCCAACTCGGCGATTAGTTCCGCTAAACTTGATCTTCACTATTAAAAATATTTAAAAATCAAATTTTCTAATTTTTCGACATTATTTATCTATAGAATGAATAGACTCAAAATAAACAAAATAAAAATACCCTAAAAAATAATGATAAAATATTTAAATTTCAGATCAGAGTATTCGTCTTGCTCTAAATAGTAAAATAAAAAAATTCTGTCAAAATTCACTGGATTTAGATTGTATCGTACCATCAAAATTACCAATACATCACATTGGCTATTAAAATTATTAATTTTGAATCAAATGATGATGAAAAAAAAAAAAAAAGAATTCTAAATACTTCCACTATCATAGGATTGTCGATTCAGATATCACATCATCAAAAATAATTTCATAAAACGATAACCTCCATACTATTAATAGTCCTGTAGCCCAGTTTTTTGAAAAATATCTACATCAGCATAATATATACAACATCCCAATCCTTTTTCTCCCTGTATAATTAAGCAAAGTTGGCTTGTGAGGGTTAAGGTCAAAATCTCAACTTACAATTATGGTAAAAAGTCGATACCACAAATATTATCACTGAATAACTTATTTCAACATCAAGCCAAGCCCTTGTAAGATGTGGGTTTAAAATAAGCCACAACATCTTAGCATATGACCCTAGATCATTACCTAATGGCATAGAAATTAGAAAACAACTCCACAAGCTACAATGGTAATAAATATTAGTGAGGCATAAAGGCTACAGGGGGAGCTAGCATCATGTGCAACATAGATAAAAATTCACAAGTACAAACAGTTCATGAGAACATTTGTATGGTGTAGCTTAACCAAGAATATCTTAAAGAACCTTCAAACTACAGGAAGAAGTTAAAAAGTAGGCGCCCCATGTCATATGAGAGCAATTAGGGCACCTCGGCGACGACACTTAGCCGATAACCTCATTTGCTTTTGCCTTTAAAAAAAAAAAGGCTTGTGCAGGTGTAAAAAAGCAAAAAAGCAAGACTAATGACATTAGTTATGTCTCCACTTTTAGAAGAACCTAATCCTAACACACAAAGGACGGGAGAGCCTTTAATTTAAGTCCCTAACATGATTACCACTGTATGTGGAGACTATGATGAGCATCAAGTACCAAGAGAATGTCTTTGGCTAAAAAAAAGGCCATTGTGTTTGTATTAATGCTCATGCATGCCTAATTCCTCATCATTTGGCCTAATGGGGCCATTAACAAATCCTTATTATGGGAATTATGGAAAGTTCAGTTAAGTGATATCTCTTTATGAGCCCCCCTATAAAGATGGTGAGTAGGGTACACCTGCAATACCAAAATATTGTTTAGTTTCTGTATGTACAGTGAACTAATATAAGCATCAGGATTGGGATTATATTTGCATGTCTCAGTGATACAGTGCTTATTTTTAAGAATACGAATGCATTTAGGAGTGTGACATGGTGAAGACGCAATAATTATGTTGCAGTGTGGAAGTAGATTTAGGCCAAGGTAAGAATCTCAACTAACACAGAAGCAAGAATTAGCGTAGGACATGCAGATAGAACCAAGAGAATAACAATGATGCAAAAGACAGAATAAAAACTTGCACTAGGTAACTGAAAAAGGAGAACATGAAAAACTGAGCATATATGCTTTCTTCAGATGATCTGTAAAAACCCAAAACCAATCTGTCAACATAGTCAGATCTATATTTCAATGAGACGAGGAAAAAAACATCCTCTCTATTCAACCTTTCTACTAGAGATTCTTAGAACTCATAGAATTTGCCAAAATGACAACAAAAAGGTCATAACATGACATAATCTAGGAGAACAGTGGGAAGTCATAAGAGTGATTGCAGGTGATAGAACTTGGACCAGAGAAATCGTTTAGCTCCATCTTGATGCATGCAAATGACAAATATTGACTCTGGTCAGTACATTCTTCATCCTGATACATAGAATCGAATGGAATTACAATTTATTAATATACTGGGCATGCTCGGATGAACTCTATCTGCCGCGAAATTACAAAATATTTCTCTTTGACATATAAGAGAAAAAATGAAAAATGAGACAATAGGAACATACGTATTAGAGTACCTGCCAAAGGATAAATGAAGGCAACAGCTTGTTTCTAATTTAGTTCGATACGAATTGGATATCCAAGGCTCTCACTCTTTAGCTTGTAAAAGATAGCATATAAGGAAGATAAACATACATGTAGCACGATCTCCATCCAGTGATTCTCCAGGTGAAAGGAACATATGCCAAAAAAACACATATTAGTGACGCTTCATTTCCCGAAAAATATTTGCCACGTTTGGAGACAACCTTGGAAGGAACTTGAATAACTGCAAAAAGAAGACAAAATAGTTAGCATAGATAATCTAAAAAGGCATTAACTAGTATGCAACATTGTGGGTTTCTCTGATGGAGTATTTGGAGACAATCCTAAGATTCAACAGTTTTACATGAAGTGGTTACTTTTAAGACTTCAAAGGAAAAACAGGGACTAAAATATAGGATGTTAATATTGAACAGCTATTAGCCCATATACTCATATCTAGACAAACCACTATGTAAACAATGTCAAAAGTTACTCATTAAGTATCGTACTTTTAACTGAACGAATGGGTAGTAAACTGGTCTGGTCGAAATGCATGTTCAGTTTAATCATGCTAAGTTTCAGTAAAGAAAGTATCATACACCTGAAACAGCACTTACCCAAAACTTCACACAAGCATCAATAACCACTGGAACTGAGCAGATAAAAACGGTAATCGCAGCTTGATCAACCTCAAGCCCATATCTCTCAAGGATAATTTCTATCAACACCTGCCAACCCGACTCAGAATGGTACCTGCATTTCCAGAGTCAAATAATAGAGATTATCATAAAGAAAATAATATATTTGCATAGTAACCGCTACAAAATTCTTTACAATATACTGCAATATCTGAATTTTCATTTACACCCTTCGAAGAATTATATTCGCATATACATATCCTCGAGCTTATAAAAATTCCCCTTATATTTCTTCAGTGCTGCTTTGCATGTGGTCGGATAATCTGTATATTTCTCTAATCAGATATTATCTTCCAATTGCCATTTATAACAGGAAATCTTAGATGATGCCTGCAAAGATTCAGATAACATACCCCAAAAAAATGTCCGTAATTAGAATGATAAGAAATGCCTTTCCGGTGTCTGAAATATTATTTAATAGCTTATACCCTGTAAACTTGAGCAAAGCAACCTGAAAATAGAAAAGAAAGCAAAAGAATAAATGAGCTGGCTGAGGATTCAAATATAACATTAATTGCAAGGACTACGAAGCGTTTTTCACTATATACTATAAAGCTTATACAATGTAGAGACGATACAATCTTTACTAAGTTCAGAAATCAGGTGCAAAAGCATAAATGTTGACCAAATTACAGTTTCCTATTATCTGATGATCAATTATCAGCATATTTTTCTTTGGTATTAATACATTAGATAATTGTTGAGAGGATAGTAATAGTCCAATTGCTAACAGTATCTTACTCTGCTATATTACCAAAAAGGAATTTTTAACATGCAAATTCTGGGGGAAACAAGAGTAACTGTAAACAAAAAACAAAAAGAAAAAAGAAGGTTGGCAAGTATTAGATGGAAGTCTTACCTTGCTCTGATTGAAATAAATAAGAATAAACAGTGCAATGCCATACACCATATCGGACCAGATATTTGCAAATGCTTTTCGGTTCTCCAATCTCCATTCATCTCTCAACTCTATCCTGATAAAGAGGTAGAACAGAGCACAAGGTTAAGAACGATCTAGAGAGGTAAATCTAATTAGGCATGACATATCAACTTAAATTCAAAAGAAAAATGATAGCAGCAAAGAGGGCATGAAATTTATTATACCAACCCATATCTAACAAACATGTATGAAAACATATAAAATAGGTAACTATTAATAATAGCGTTTTGATAACAATGTACAGAGACCCCTTTATAGGTTATTTTGAAATAGACGGGCCATTTTCCTTTTTGATGGATATCTCACTCAGCTGTTATTGTTTTAATTTATGTTACTCAGTTGGATTCAGGATTTCATCAAACTAACTGGTATTCCATAACAATAAATGATTAACCCGAAAGAACTACAGGTGCTATTAACAAATAACGGCCCATAGCAAATGGAGTTGTCGATTTTAGGCATGTTTGGTTCATGATTGGAATAGTGATTGCCTTGGAATTGGAAATGGAATGACGAATCATCCAAAAATATTTGGTTCATTATTGGAACGGAAATCGGAATGAGACTCTACGATTTTGAGAGAGGGTTTTGATTAAGAGAGATGAAAGAAGAGGAGGGAGGTGTTTATGAGAGAGGATTTTGGGTATTTTACTTTGGAATGAGTCAATCCGGGGTTCAAAGTCAGATTGGGCCATATATGAATTTGACCATCCCCATTCCAGAGTGGAATAGGAATCGAAATTTGATTCCTATAAAACAAACAACATCTATCGGAATTGACGAATCACATTCCGATTCCATAGTCTAAAGTAGGTGAACCAAACATGCCCTTAACGTAATTCCAAATCAAGTCGTCAAAAATAGCTCAAATCAAGACAAGTAGAAGTATAGTGGTTCTATTGGAAAAGTTGAGTGATAAACTCCAATGGCCTTATATTGAGGTGGCCTCCCAACATTTTTACCAACCACTTTTGCCAGTTAATTTTAGGAAAAAAGGCATCAGAAATCTTACGCTTTGTCCCGCAACTCTAACCAGACTTCTTCATCAGAAAGAGGAGGAGCTTTACCAATCTCTGCTTCAAAGCGGTATCTTGCGCTTTCAACTTTTAGAGCCTTTATCATCTCAAGTTTTTGTTGTCTTCTAACATCAAGCATCTCAGCAGCAAGGGGCACGAGCTTCACATACCTATTTAACATTATGAACTCCTTGAAACGATCAATCAGGAGGTTTTGTTTAGATATATGCACTGTCAATGCACTAAATGCGCCATGATCAAATGCAACATATATAAAGATAACAGAAAAATAAATTAAATAGAAAAAGAACTCCTAATTGCATATAGGTGCTTTTCCATTAGAGTATAATTCAACGCACTGCTGTCCTTACACATCCTTTAGTGATTATAAGAAGGATTCTGTACAGTTTTTACTTAAAATATCTTAGTGAATATTAAAAGAATAAAATAACATAGTTTACGATCTAACTCTCATCTATTTTAGATTGTTGATCTCTTGGTACTTTCAGCAATGGATACTGCCCAGGTGTCATCCATTATTTCATAACAATATAGAGAAATATTCGCTTTTCAGTTTTCACATGAACTGCACCTTAGCATTCATTTGATGTTTGTCAGTATGATTGCAACGAAATAAAAATTTATAATAGAGTAATAGACAGCAGCCAATAATTAGGTAGCTTAACGCTAAATAGAATTATCACAAAGGACCACATCAAATATTTGAGAGTCCTACAGATTTTTTTTTTTTTCCTTTTTCTTTCCTACAGCTTATTGTTCTCTGAAGATATTGAAAGCTCTAAACATCCAGAAAAGCACAGGAGGTATATTGCAAAATGATAGCATAAAAAAATATACATCTCATACCGATAGACATCAAAGGATTACCTATCTAAAAAAGGCATGAGAACATAGTCATGAACCACAAAGTCTAGAGCCCATGGAATCAAGACCAGCAAAGCGATAAATTTTGCCTGGAAAAGAGTATACATCAGAAATTAATACCAGCCCAAAATTGGCCATATGGTTCAATCTTAACATTTTTGGTGCATATGTTGAGATCACTCTGAAGATCCTCAATGCACAAAAAGCCTTATGAAGTAAGAGAATGCTATGATTCACCATGCAAATTCGTGAGCATCAAATCATTCAATTTAAAAATCAATGGCCAGAATGAAACTCAACAAAGAGCTTAAGAGCGAATGGAGCAATGCAACATTAGAATTTGCACCCATTTGAGCACATACTACAGAACTCAGCACTGAAGCATTCTCTTAAACTATAAGCCAAGCAACCAAAAAAGCAAAAAGCATACCGAGCTTGTGACCTTAACATACCGAGCTTGTCGAAGCATACTTGAAAACCCTATCCTCGAACAACAACTCGTCATCATTCCCGTCAATCGTATCCTTGATGGATTTAACTAAACCCTTCTCCCACATTATCTTACTTGGATCATCAAACACCTCATTTGAAGGTTCACCCCCTTCGCCCCAATCTGGATCCCGGGCCCCAATCCAATCCTCCCACGCCCGACCATCTTCACTCCTCGCATCCTCCTGCGCTTCCCGCAGCTCTATAATCGCCTCCGCCTTCCTTCTCCATGCTTCGAACTCCTCATTCTCCGTAATCCCTTCTTCCCGACTTTCCCCCGCATCACCGCCAAGCACATCCTCGGCGCTCCACTCGACCTGACCCTCATAGTCCTCATCGGAGAACAATCTCTCCCACCAAGCCCGCTTCTTTAAATGCCTCTTCTTCCTCCTC
The DNA here is from genome assembly GCF_001540865.1 of Ananas comosus. Lineage (NCBI taxonomy): Eukaryota > Viridiplantae > Streptophyta > Magnoliopsida > Poales > Bromeliaceae > Ananas > Ananas comosus. The sequence goes on from NC_033639.1 coordinate 9,452,510, forward strand.
TTCGCGAAAGACACCAAACCGCCAATCCGATTTCGTTGGGAAATAAACACAGACATGTGGTGGGCATGAGATTTCCTCCGAAATCTCTCCCTGCTGTTACAACTGCTCATCCTGCCGAAGGTAACCATTAGAGTGCTCATTAATTACCTGAAAAAGACGCCACATTTTTCAATCTTTCCGTGCCCTATGATTAGGGTCTTCGCATTGCCCTAGCACGCAATCCACGGCAAATTCCTCGTCGAGGGAGTAGGACGCAGCCGCGACCTTAATCGCATCAAAAGGAATCGAGAAATTAGGGTTTGAAGATGAGGGAGAAGGACAAGGCGAACTAGGGTTTTAGCTCTCCATGATGGAGAGGGCGCGAGAGATAGAGAGAGAGAGAGCGGGAGAGGAGGGAGAGGAGGCGAGAGTGGATAATGTACGAACGTAACGGCTCGGAAACTCCACGCAGGTTCGCAACCACGCGTGTTTCCTCGCGGCGTAGTTGAATGACGTGGCGTTTCCAGGGGTGGGCATCGGCCATGCCTTTAATGGGCCGGGTCGGGTTTTTACCCGGCCCATTTTAGATAGTTTTGTGGGCTCTATAGGCCGGACCCGAAAAGCTTCTACTGCTTCGCGCCCGAATTCGTAGTGGGTTGGGCTTCTGGGCACAGGACATTGCTTAGTTTGGGGCTTGCATGGAATGGATTTAATATTGCATCCACCGGGTGTATAACTACTACACATACACCGCACCAGTGATGCAAACGGGGCGGATCCATGGGTGCGAGGGGTTTCTGATCTCACGCCCTATTTTCTGGGCAGATCGAGATGGATCTGGAGTTGATATTTATCTTATTTGTTGCCTCCGCTTACCACTCCATTCAGAACAGGATTGGATATCACCAGATTTTTCATTGATTTTTGATAAATCAGGACGTATTAAGAAAAAGAAGAGGGCTCATATGAGTGGTGTTTTTTTTGTTAACTTATATTTGACCCTTATTTATCGTGTCATTCAGACGGATCACATAAAGCTCTATCAATCCAGATCCAATTGCATCCCTACATCGCATTATTACGGACCCGTTTGATATTTAGAGTTTCTATTAGTTAAAAAAAAAAAAAGTTGGCATGAAAAATATAAAAACATAATTCTCTATTTTCTTATTGGAACTCAAAAATTATATCTTTGCAACTCATTGCAATATATAAAATATGATATTTTTTAGAATAGTAACTACTTTTCTATTGTACGCAACACAAATTGCCCACAAACACTAAATAAAGCCTGAATCTCCATAATAGAGGAATCAAAATCAAAATCAAAATTTAAAATCAAATTGATATTTGGCCTATATTTATTAAAAATTATACATTTTGTATTCAATTTTTTTTTTTACAAATCAAACAGATAGCCTTTTCTCTACATTTAATTTTTTTAGGCAGCTTCGATGCCTAAGTAATAGCTTTTCAATATGCATAATATTTTATATATAGCCTCAGACGAGAATTTGATTTTTAAATATTACTCATCAAATATAAAGAACGGTGTATAAAGTGTACGTATACACTCGGCGCAGGTAACTATTTCCCCGCTGCAAGAGAGGTGCGTGCCGAGTCACTGCAGTTCCCACGTGTCGGCGTGCATCAGCACTCACGTGCCACTACTTCCGCACGTGTCCGTGCGCTTTTCTTATGGCCTTCATTATTAATAAAATTTTAACTTTTGAAGTTGGTAATTTGAAAATAAATTAAAATTTTAATATTCAAAATTGAAAATTTTATAATATAAAATTTTAAAATTATATTATACTATATAATATATATATATGATATATAGTAGTATATAATATATATAATAAAATTGAGCTAGAATACTTTTTAAAAGTATACCAATCGATGATGCTATTAGTTTTTCGTCATTGGATCTATTCCTTGATTACTATAGCCCTTGGATCAAAACACATCACTAGTACCACCTACACTACCTACCACATCATCACAACCTTTACATTCCTCTCCCATCAATGGTTAAAAAACTCAACAAGCACCACTCCATGGTGCTTTGAATGCTATTCTTGCTCAACTCCTCTCCTCTCTCCTGGATCTCCTTCCGTCTGCTCTCTCTCTCTCTAATATATATATATATGTGCCGGGATCTATATACTCTTAAGAGATAACCCCCTTATACTCATCAAATTTTAAACACCGTTGATTGATGGCGGATGTGTCTAGAGATGATGGTGTCTCCACATTAAATACATAGTGTCTTCCCTAGGGTTGAGTGGTAGTTGTTTGAATAGTATGATTCTAACGGAGTGAATAGATCAATGAAATAAATCTAGGGCCAAAACTTATGATTATAAGGGAGCAATATCATAAACGTATAGAGTTCCGACTTCATATATTATATAATATATATATATATATAATTATAGTATATATATATATATATAATATACTAGGTCGACTACTATTACTATTATAGTGCGATCCGCCTCGTAGATCATAAGTTGTTTTCGATGATAGAGCTTTCCGTATCAACGATCCACACCGTTAAACGTTATTTACAGCATTTAAAACTTCTAGAAATTAAATTTTATAATTTTTCGACATCATTTACTTTACGATCAAGAGGTCCCAAATTTGACAATTTTTAACGGCCGTTATGGGATACTTGCTAGTTTAACGGTGTAAAAGAATCGAAATTTGTTGAATTTTTGATAGAAAATTCTATTCACTACATAGATAAAGATCAATAACTCCGATCTTGAATTGAAGGATCCGATCATCCTTTTTTAAGACGTCGTTCGATTTTGACCGTTCATTTTATGCCCACTTGATGGACTTTATTATGATTTCGAAAATTTACGAAAATTTATGAATTTTATTTTATAGAAGTTTCAAATACTCTAGATCATATTTAACGGAGTGGATCGTCGATTCCGAAGCTCCATCATTGAAAACAACTTATGAGTACGAACGCTCCAATACTCATAATAGTATAGTAGCCATAGCCTATATATATATATAGGTAGGGAGAGGGAGGAAGGGGCGTTGGAATACGTGTTATTCTCTAAACTCTGAAAAAAGAATAGATAAAAATAGACCAGATGCACCTAAGATTTTTCTATAAATTATACATATGTCTACAATCAACGGCACCAAATATACCGAGTAGTTGAGCCGGACACATGTCAATAAAAAAATACCCCACGCAACTTTAGTATATAATAATAGATATATATTTCTCTATTCTTTTTATTTGAAAATTTTGAAGAGCAAAATAAATTAAACTGCAAAACCGGTGGGTGACACGTTTGGAAGAAGACGTGGCACTGTTCTTCGCCGTCCAATCATTCTCCTCATTCGATCCTCGCCCTCAAAATTTAATCGCCTTTGCTACTCAAATGCACGAAATTTTTTCCAGGTTTGTTACTTATTCATCCTTTTTCTTTCATTTAACGTGTTGTTTGAATAGTACTATTAAAAAATTACAAAAGTAACGACTTTTTTAACATATATTTAACTAATTATTACGTCTCTAAAAATTTTATAATATTCTTTTGAGATGATTGTAAGACCAAGGAAAGCACAAGAAGAGAGAGGATGACGGAGACGATAAAGGGCGCGGTAGAGATGGTGGCGGAGGAGGGCGACGGAGGAGGCATGGGAGGTTGCGAAGGAGAGACTCACCGGGAAGGGCGCGGTGAGGCGGCCGGCGAGGGAGGACATGGCGGCCGCGAGGTAGAGTGCGGTGGAGGAGGAGAGGAGGAGAAAGGCAAGAGATCAGGTTTGAATATAAAATATAAAAACACCGATCTCTCATCCTTGTTTAATCCAATATATACATACGAATGGGCTAACTAGAATCAAGACCTGTATGCGCATTGTCTAATTAAATTAATCGGTACAATTGAAATTGTAAATTAAACTGAAAATAAAATTGGATTAAGATAAATTTGACATTGTTTCATAAATTTTTTTTTGTTGTCCCCATCTTCAGGTTAGGAATTTAAGGTCCCCATGTGTAGTTATCCCAGTGAGGAGGGACGTTCGAATTTTTTATAAGCTTAAATTTAAACCTTATGTGATAGACATTTATTTCTGAAATAATAAGGCCAACAATCTAATTAAAAAAAAAAAAGAATATATATGATATTTAAGTATTTATACGATCAAATAATTTGATCATACTATATATAGTAGGAAAATTATTCACCATTACATATTCAACCACCAAAAGGTGGAAGATAATGGATCATGGACACTTATATTTTGCAGCAACAGTACTGGTACAGTGGTGCAACACATTCTCCTCCTTTGGGGTAAAATTTCAAGCAGTAATTGTTGCAATCCCCAGGAATGTCCTCGCACTTCCCTTGGCATATGTAGGTTGCTTTCCCTACAATAATAAAAATATCATAAACAAATAAAAAATAAAATCAAGAGAGAGGATCATCATGTCAACCTTTCTCATAGAAAAAGAAATATTTGGTATATTCATATGCATTTCTTTTATTAATATAATATCATCAACAGCTAAGAAATTTTTACATACTGATTATATAAAGAGAGATACACAGAAAGATGGATTAGTCTAAATTTTTTCATTCACTATTGAAACTATAATAAATTTTTTAGCCGGTGTGTTAAGCTTGGATCCTTTATATCAAAACAAAATCTTAGTAATCAGTAATTGTTCTTGAATCAAAGGGTTTATCTTTGTCTATTTTTATTTGAGTCGAATTCATAACTGTTTGAATTGTGTAATCTCCAATTATTGAGATTGGTAATCGACCCAAAGCAATTTGATTATAATTCAATTCGTGACGATCATAAGTAGAAAGTTCATATTCTTCGGTCATTGATAAACAATTTGTTGAACAATAATCGACACAGTTACCACAAAATACATTAGTCGGTATCATCTCAACTACTGTTAAAATCAGTAAAAATATTTTGGGCATCAACTATATATTCACGCGTATTTACTTTTGGAAAAAATTGTTGTAGTTTTTGCTGAGCAGAAAATTTCTACTTACTGGCCAGAATGCGCACACGAGAGAGAGAGAGAGAGAGAGAGAGAGAGAGAGAGAGAGAGAGAGAGAGAGAGGAATTACCACCATGAGCAAAGAGAAGAACAAGAAATGTAAGAACCATGAAGAGCTTGCTCCAAATGGTGAGGAAAGTGAGGGACATCTTGTGTTGTCACTTTGCTCTACTTTAGTCTTAAGCATGGAATCAATTAAGATTGCTACCATTTTATATTTTCGGTTAAAGGTGAAAACAGTTAGTTATACTTTTTTTTAGCACCACAACACAGTAAGTGACAGTTGTATTATATGCTTTGGAGATATTAATTATAGTATATCTAAGGCACCACATTTTCAATATGTTATTACTATATGCGCGAAATTTAAAATCTAATTTGAAAATTATAAATTTTGAACACCTATTTTCTCTCAGGCTGATCGCCATTCTTTCTTCATCATCGATTATTAAGTTTACATGATATCTTATACAATATTTTGTAAATATGAAGTGTGATAAAATGTCTAAAATAAATATCACATCCTTTCGGACCTTCTACGCAATGTTTTTGTCCGGGTGTTGCGCTTTTTTCTGTTTTGCACATAAATGTTTCCGACATACACGTGGACTGACGTGATTGCGCCTTTAGAAATTGCTTTTTCTTTTTTAGTTTTGGGCTGGGCTTTGTTGGGCTTTAATACGGACCAATCTAATTGTGGACTTTTATTTTTTTTTTTATTTTTATTTTTATTTTTTGGTTCGGAAACTATGGAAAAGAACGCATAAACAAACTATTAGTTGTAAAGTATTTCAATTTTATCTACTAAAAAGTGATTGATACTATATAATATTCAGCGGAATCACCAACGAATCTGACAAAATTTTTAATTTATTTGATAATAATAACTCAATTGTTAAAAAAAAATAAAAATTTGTGGAATAAATTGATCCAAACTATTTACATTGTGTGCGTTAACGTACTAACAATATATAAGAGGAATATTGTAGCGGAGCATTAACAATACTCATCTCTCTCCTTTTTTTCTTTTTTTTTTTTGTGTTTTAACAACAAACTCGTGAATATGTTAGTGAACTAAGATGTTACAAAATTTTTTAAAAAACTTGAAACCTCGAGTACCAATTAGTAAACCTTTTTATCACTTATATTAAAAATTATCGATAATATAAAGACAATATATTAGGCGTACTATTATAAATTTATATAATATTGTCATTATATATTGTTGACGTTGATTGTTGACGTTGACGACGAATTTGATGCTAAAGTTTTTGATTGGATCACGCGCGTAGGCCGCGTGGCGTCGTTCGGCAACTGCGAGGTGTCGCTCCGTGGAATGGTGAACGCTGTTTGTGGTGGCACAGCCAACACAGAGTGTACCCTCACGACACGGCAAAGCAACGGCGCCGTCACGGTGGGGCCCAAGCAGCCCATTTTTTTAATAATAATAATAAAAAATAATAATTAAGACTCGGGCGATGACAACGTTACGTTCCTTTTTCTTTTTTCTTTCTTTTTTTTTTTTATGTCATACGTGAACGCACACGTGTTCCTTTCGCTCCGTACGAGAATATGCCAAGGAGATATCTGATGCGTGCTCCATCGGTTAAAATAGTAAGATTTTATGGGCTTCGAAATGAGAAAGATAATATTTTTGTCATTTAAAAAATAAATGAATACTATTTAAATTAATAAATTTTAGAAAAAATTTTAAATATCATTCCTGTTGTTTTAGTTTTTTTTACTTTAGTATCATATGATTTAAAGTATATTAATTTAGTGCAATGTGATTTTTTTTTATTTTTTTATTATCAATTCTACTAATATTTTTATTAAATTAGCGACAAAGTTAAAACTAAAAGATACTAAAATAAATATTTGATAAACTAATGTAGGGTATCTGATATTTTTTTGTATACAATTTGACCAATATTAACAGAAAAGCTGATGAAAAAATATAAAAATGAAACACTATTTGATACATTTTCAGCCACAGAGTATTAAAATGAAAAAAATACGAAACTACAGGGATGATATTTGAAGTTTATTCTAAATTTAATTTTAATTTTATAGTCTGAAATAGATGAAGAAAATAAGATTTTTTTTTTTTTAACGTATTTACTTACCTACAAAAGTGATATGTCCAAGAAGAGAGGTGTTAAGATTGTGTTACTTTCGTTCGTAATATTATATTTCATATATCACGATAAATTATTGTTATGATCCAATCGAATAATATAAAAGCATATTGCTATATATTTTTATTTTAATTTTATTTTATTTAACAGCATCATCAGATGAATTACCCAACTAAACTGTGCTTAAATTATACGTGAAACAATTGGGAGGCGGCGAGACCTAAGCGCGTAGATCTGGGAAAATCTGGGCGTGGGACCCGCGATGACAGGACATGCCGCCCTACTCACAATACCACGCGATGACGTGTCTGCCGTCTGACAGCCGTGACATTTTCTTCACTTTTTTTAAAAAAACTTTCAAATCGCACTTTCTTATTTTAATACTTTATGATTTAAATTGTATAAGTTAGTACCCTATAATTTCACATTTTTTCACCGTCTCACTTTAGTATCCTGTAATTTCAAGTGTATATCATGTGGTTTCGCACTTTTTAACTTTAGTACCCCTATAGTTTAATATTTCGTTAAATTAAATATTTTGAAATGGATAATAACAAATAAAATAAAATTACAGGGTACTAACTTGATGTAAAAATAAAACCACATGATACTAACTTAATACACTTTAAATTATAGAGTACTAAAATAAGAAAGTGTAAAATTAGAGGAGAGTATTTGAAGTTTTCTTTTTTTCAATCTTTCTAAAGTATATGTGTCGGTGTATATAGAACTAGATTACTATATTTATAGTGTCAATATTTGTATGTTTTCATCTTATTTTCAAATTTTTAAAAATAAAATTTTATATTTTTTAAGGAATGGAATTTGATTTAGAGTATTTTTTTATTTTTTGACTGAGGTTTTGTTGTCTCATTCTATAAATAGCTAAATTTATTTTCAAAATGAAGTGAATTTTTTATTTTTCTCTAGAAAATATATTTTTCTAGAATGTACTAAGTTGTTGTTATATGTAGGGACTTGTTGGGAAAAAAAAAGAAAAATGTTGCGCAAAACAAGTATTTTCTAAATGTAATGATATTTTTAAATATATTATTAGTTTTAATTTAATTTATGTGTGTAATTTAAAATACCATATGAATCTAAGGCCATGTACCTTATATTGCATAAATTTCTCAAAGAAATTAAAAATAAGTGCTTCTTTAAGAAGTATCGAAGCACCAAAACACCACTCCCAAGTCTCCAACAACCACAGACTATGCAGCTTTTGGATCCTACCAAGATCTGTAGCTCCAGTTCTAAATTTAACATAAAATGAGTTGGGTCCATTCAAATTGTAGTGCCCCACAGAGAAATTCTCTTTCTGATCAAATGATTCTTAATTAACTAATCAAATTTCTTTTTTCACTTTTAATACTCTAAATAAAACAGAACTAATTAATTAATTAATAGACCCTTTATTAAAATCTACATAATAATAAAGCGAGGAACAAAAATAGAAAATAACAACTAACCAAGTCCATCATATTATTATTATTACTATATATATATATATAAATTTACATCTTGATTCTATATCTTTCAAATCCAACAAAAATAAAAATAAAACAGTTAAAGTTAACCAAGTAAAATTACAAAATTAATTCTTGGTCTGATATAGCCGGTGCCAAATTTGTGTGCTGACTGACATGACAATCCTTAATAATTTTTACCAGGCGGCCTCCGACGGCGGAGGAGGGGGGAGGTTGAGGTCGATATCGAACGGGAACCCTCTCGACATCGCTATCGCCGCTGCCGACGACGACGATGAGGAGTTGGAGTTGGAGTTGGAGCTGGAGTCGGAGTCGGAGTGGCGGAGGCATGCGGGCGGCGCGGTGCGGAGGAGGAGCGTGAATCCGGGGGAGGAGCAGACGGCAGCAGGGGGAGGGGGAGGGGAAGGGGGGAAGTTGGTCTTGGCCTTGGGGCCGCGGAAGCGGAGGGCGGCGGCGTCGTAGGCGCGGGCGGCGGCCTCGGGGGTGTCGAAGGTGCCGAGCCAGACGCGCCGCCGCTTCGCCGGGTCGCGGATCTCCGCCGCGTACCGCCCCCACGGCCGCTGCCGCACTCCCCGGTATCGCACCCCCATTATCACCTCGCCCCCCCTGCAGTTACACTTCTCCAGCTCCTCCTCCTCCTCCTTGTGCCCCATTTTGTTTTGTTTTTTTTTTTAAGTTTTTTTTAATTTTTATTTTTGGGATGTGGAGAGAGAGAGAGAGAGAGAGAGAGAGAGAGAGATTAGAGTGGTGGGTGGGATGTATTGTTACCAATTGATTGATGAGGGTGTATATAAAGGAGAGAAGAGGGGGAGGAGAGGGCGCGATGAGTTTGACCGCGACGGTCGCGGGGCGGGGGGCGCCGCCCCGGCCTTTTTCATTTAATAATAATAAAAAAAAAATAAATAAATAAATAGCGGTTACAAATATATATTCTATATTAATTCAAGGAAAAACTTCAGAAATGCTCCCAGTGGTTTCGCACTTTTTTATTTTAGTACTCTGTAATTTAAAGTGTATCAAGTTAGTATCCTGTGGTTTCGCATTTTCTCACTTTAATACTCTGTGGTTTAAAGTGTATTAAGTTAGTACTCTGTGATTTTATTTTTGTATCAAATTAGTACCTTTTGGTTTTTAAACTACGGGAGTATTAAAGTGATAAAGTGCGAAACCATAGGGTACTAAAGTGAGAAAGTGCGAAACCACATGGTACTAACTTAATACACTTTAAACCATAGGGTACTAAAGTGAGAAAGTGCAAAACCACAGGTTACTAATTTAATATACTTTAAACCACAGAGTACTCAAATGAGAAAGAGTGAAATCAAAGGGGGGTATTTGAAGTTTTTCCTTAATTCAATTATTATTTACAAAGATTTTTTTTTTTTTTAATGCACACACGCTCATGCTCGCTAAAGGGGGTTAAGGGTGGGGACCGAAAAATTAATTTTCAGTATAAAAAATATTTTTTTCGTTTATTTAATTCGACGTAAAAGTATAAAATAATTTGTCTTAGCGGAAGATGTGGACTTTGTTGGGGTCTTAAACACCTCTATAAATCATGCTTAGTAATTAATTAATTAATGAATTCATTCTAAGTAATACTATTCTCTTATCGGAATATGTGGATTTTGCTCGGTCCACGTATTACAGTAGTAGTAGTAGTACCGCGGCGTCGTCTCTGCTGGGCCCACAATAATTGTTGTCGCCATATTAAAGACCCTTATCTTTGAGTTAGGCTTTTTTTTTAAAAAAATATTTATTTATTTTTTATTTTTTTTTTGCGACAAGAGCACCGCATTACTGTATCTCACCTCAATTAATTTTTTTAAATTTTATTTGCTGTCAAATTTTAGACTCTTTTCCTTCTCTTTACACGTGGCGTCCAGCGGTCGTAGGCGGATCCTCCACCGTCCAAGAGAACAACTCTCACTGCACCACCAGACGTACATGTAAATTTTGTACAACTTAATTTAAAAATCTACCTAATAATATTTTTATAAAAATATACAAAATCTGATTATTAAATTATAATTTTATAATATTATTTATTAAAAGTAAATTAGATACGCTGCAAGCGACTACTGGTGCAAGTCATGAATTTTCTCGACAGGTCCCCCTTATGGGGGATAGGGAGCGGTTAGTGGTGGCGTGTGGGCTCTCCCATGACATCTCCTTCTTTTAATCCTGCTGTCTCGCGCTCTCGCTCTATTTATTTCTCTCTCTTTCACTCGTATGGAAAAAGTCCAGGATATTGTGTCAATAAAATATCTTATATAGAGTGTTGCAATCAATCATATATATTTTTTAAAAATGATCTAATTCTATAATAATTTATAAAAATATATTTTTTTATAATTTTTTTAAAAAAATATTAGTATAATATAACTAATGTAATGTGAATGCTACGATGAAAACTTCCTCAGCACGCCGGCGCCCCACAGTGCGGGCAGACACGTGGGGAAAGATCCTTCTGGCGCCACTGCCACGTGAGTGGCGGTGGTTGACGCGAATCTACTGATTGATGGTAACACTTTTATATACATATATATATGGAAAAACTTTAAAAACTCCACGTGGTTTCACATTTTTTCATTTTAGTGCCATGTGGTTTAAAGTGTATCAAATTAGTATTTTGTGGTTTCTCACTTTATTACTTTAGTACTCTGTGATTTAAAGTGTATCAAGTTAGTACTTTGTGGTTTTATTTTTGTATCAAGTTAGTATCCTGTGATTTTATTTTTGTATCAAGTTAGTATCCTGTGGTTTTTAAACCACAGGGTACTGAAGTGATAAAGTGCGAAACCACAAGGCAAAACCACAGGGTACTAACTTGATACACTTAAAACCACAGGGTACTAACTTTATACACTTTAAACCGGGTGCTAAAGTGAGAAAAAGTGAAACCACAAGAGGGGTATTTGAAGTTTTCCATATATATATATATATATATATATATATATATATATATATATATATATATGGGGCAATTGCTTATATACTCCTGAAAAGTTTCCGACTTTTCGATTTATCCATCTTAGAAGGCTAATATTGAAGATACCCTTTCTACGTTCCAACATATTTCTAATATACCCATAGAGTTAAAATCCGTTAATTAACTCTGTTATCTCTGTAAAATTACTATTTTACCCTTTCAAATATACTTTTTCACCATCACGAACTTTCTTATTTGCCCTTAAAGTCAAGGGGCACAAAAGTATTTTGACTTTTGGTCTTTTCCGATGTACCCCTCTACCGTCATCAACATTTCTTATTTGCTTTCAAGTTAAGGGTAAAATTGGTATTTTAATTTTTTTTTAACTGTGGTAGATATTTAACTCACGTTTAACCTAAGTTAACTTAACAGAAGATAACTGCAGAGGTATTTTGCAATAACGGTGGAACATATGAGGGGTATTTTAGAAAAAAAAAAAGAAGAATAAATTAGATATTTTCAAATGTATGAGAGGTATATAGGCAATTATTCCTATATATATATATATATATATAGAGTGAGGCTACTATGCTATCGGAAG